>NC_051435.1:23544683-23603228 GCF_001649575.2 Kryptolebias marmoratus | reverse complement strand
AAATTAAACGAAATAAACATTTGAAATATATGAGTTTGTATGTAATGTATGAATATAATATACAAGTTTCACTTTTTAAATGGAATTACTGAAATCAATCTACTTTTTCATGATATTCTAATTTTATGACCAGCACCTGTATATATATATAAACCTGTTCTGATAGCCCCCAGAATCAAGAACAGTCCAGCACTTCTAAATAGTGAGACAAAACTCAGCCTGGTAAGGTGAGCATTAATCAGAGAAACATACAGGAGGCCAAAGATAACCCTGATGAAGCTGCAGCTCTTCTGCACAGATGGGAGGATCTGGGACCACTATAAGCTGCACAGCTGAACTTCATGAAGAGTGTCAGGAGAAGAGCTCTGCTTAAGGAAAAAATAAATCAGACTGTTTGGAATTTGCCAAAAGACATATTGGAGACTCCCCAAACGTATGGAAGAAGGTGCTGTGGTCAGATGAGAATAAAACTTCTTATCATGCTGAGAACAGTGAAGCATGGTGGTGGCAGCATTATGCTGTGGGGATGTTTTTCATCAGCATGGACTGGGTAACTGGTCTGAGATGAAGGAAAGCTGGATGGAGCAAAATACAGAGAAACTCTTTATGGAAAATGGTTTAAGTCTCCCAGAGATTTGAGACTGGGACAGAGGCTCACCTTCCAGCAGAACGATGACCCTAAACTCACTGCAGTGGAGTGAGGAGAACCAATGAAATGTCCTGAAATGGTCCTGTTAAAGCCTAGACCTCAGTCCAAGAATCTTTGCTTTATTTTAAAGATTGCTGGACACCAGTAGCGCCTGTCCAAACTGAAGTTTGGTCCTGAAGAACAGATGAAACTCCTGAGGTCAGATGGACTAAGATCATGGAGATGAACCTGAAGTGAGTTGCTGTTGTAATTCTGCACTCAAGAGGTTTTCTTTTGTTTGTTTTTTTTTTTTTTTTGCATCTTCAAAATAGTAATTCTGTTGTGTAAATTAAAAGATAATTTAAAGTGTTTTATTAAGCAATACGTCTGTTGTCAACGCTAAAAGCAGTAGATATTTTGCACCACTAGATGGCAGCAAAAATGCAGGATCGCATCCCAGCCTGGGGCTTTTCTGGGTAGAGATACAGTTCTACTGTTCTCACGTGGGTTTCCTCCCACAGACCAAAAACATGCATGTTAAGTTAATTGGTAACTAGCTGAGAGTGTGAATGGTTGTTTGTCTTTATGTGGCTTTGCAATGGACTTGCAACCTGTCCAGGTTCCCCATGACCCGGAAAGGAGGAGTGGGTAAAAAAAATGGATGGATGGATGACAGCACTGCTCAGTGTTAGTTTGCTTTTCAATTATTAGTAGTGATTTAATATGCATACAGTTGAGGTGTTGAGATCCTTTCCAAGTGTCTGCTTCTAAAATGATACAACAGCAATTTGTGGTAAAACTTTTTAATCAATTTTCCAAAATCTCAGCAAATGAAATTCAAAACATCTGTGAATAATGTTCTGTTGGAGACTTATTTTATTTAAATCTGTATTAAACCAACTAGTAAAGTATGCACATTTAGACTGATTGAATCTAGTTGTCTTTGTATAAATACATTCAAAACTTGGTTGTAAATTTAAATAGAAAGGGTAAGATTAGTGTCAAAATATTATTTTCCATTGAGGATCAGAGTTGACTATATAAAGTCATTAATAGCTTTGCTTTGATACATCTGACTTTATCCAGTTTCAGTCCCTGAGTTGTGTCTCCTTCATGTTTTCCTGCCTGCGGAGTACAGCCGTCTGGCTTTAGACTCTCCCCTCTCCAGGCTCTGGTTGCTGTTCTGAGCGTCTCGCTTCTTCTCCATCAGGGGAACACAGGTGCATCCCACAGCCACAGAGACGTAGATCTCTGTGTAGGAGTGCCGTCCCCCAACACAGGATCCGGTCCTTTTCAGGACAACAGAGGGAGCGTAGACAGGAGTGCTGCGGTGCCGCTCGCTCTCCTCCCCGGACGAGCCGAGCAGGCAGCCCTTACACAGGCAGTAGGCCTCTGGGATGGAGCGGGGGTATCTGCTCGGGTCGTACGACATCCTGCAAAATGAGGTCAACAGATCATGTTTTGGATTTATTTGCATGTGTACAGGTGGGGAGGGGAGATAGAGCCCCTGATAATCTGGGGGTGGCACACCAAAACCAAAAGCCGTAACAGGATATCAGGTATTTTATTATACTTTCGATGTAGGCTGGTAAACAAACACAGCAATAATGGAGTTAGGGAATCGCCTTCTGATATTGGCCAACTTCAGCTCCTTATTTTACAGCTGATGTTACTGAGCTCAGCAGTCACGGCTCCACTGAGGCTTGCCCTCTTCCCTCTTAAAATTCACACTTGTAAAAATATTATCCAAATAACCTTCAGAGACCCTGCATCCTCATCTGAGCTTGGCTTTCTGCACCATTTTGTTTTATCCTGTTCAACAAAGACCTGTTGTCCTTATTCAGGGTGCCAAGCTTTTAGTTTGGATATTTGTGTTTCTTTTTAAGGTTTAAGAATATATTTATTATTTTTTTAGAAATGTTTCACTTGCCACCAAATCAAAAGGGGCAATAATGTTTTTGCCTGTGTCTGTGAGCGTTTGTTTGTTAGCAAAACATTTCGTAACCCACTGGATGGATTTTTAAAGAAACTCAGTAAGTAATCACAGTGTATGTCCACAGCTGATTAACTTTTGGATTCAACACTATTCAAGATGGCCACCACAGCTAAGTGACATTAGCCAAAACAAAAATGGCTGTAATTTAGTCAATTTTACCATAAATAGAGCAAATGTTTGGTGTGGTCTTAGCTGAGTGTCAGCCTCAACAAATACGAGTGCTATCAGATGACACAATAGTTCATGAGATTGTGTGCATGTCATTTTACAAGGGTTGACCAAAATGGCATGAAAGGTGGAGAGGGCGATGTGCATTCTTTCAAGACATGCCGTGCCTTAATTTGTTTATGTTTATGAGGTTCTACTAACCCCAAATGCACACCAAACAAAAGCTCCAGACTCAGGAGGGGGCAGAAAATGTACAGGAGTGGCCAAAAGGTTTTGCTACTGATTTACAAACAGAACTGCACTTTTTATTTTTACTGCAGCACCACCAAAAATAGATATGTTACACATTTTTCCTAACATAGCCCTATTGGGTTCAAATTATTGCAAAGTTTCATAACATTTGATAAATTTAAGTAACTTCTTCAGTTGTTTTTTTTAATATAAATAATTGCAGTTTTGTGTTTTGGGTGCAACAATTAGTCTTTTTCCTACACCTCCTCACTACTCAGACTACCCATAGCCTTCACTTTAGATGCAATTTACAAAAGTTAGTGAGTTTGAAAGTTATAGTTATGTTAAATAATCATCCTGCAAATTGGCAAATCTGACCAGATGTTTTAACTAGTCTGTAAACTTTGTGGTGTAATGTTCCCCACTGTGTCTGTGAGAGTTTAATTATCACCAATAAGACTCATTATTTGTGCTGAACAACAGAACTGGATCCTAAATCAGCCGGTCCAAATACAAGAAAAGGTTGGAGGCTCTTGGAGGCTCTTGGAGACACGGGGACACATGTGAGCCGCTCCTACCTGTAGGCCCAGGGGGACACGCTGAGCAGGTTGACCGGGAGGCGGTTCCCGCCGTCGGTCCGGGCTCCGGTCGGGCAGCTCAGGTTCCGTTTGACCCGGGGCTCCAGCTGCAGGGCGTGGTGGAACGCGCTCATCACTCCCACCGACAGCCGCCCGAACATCTGCTCCAAAATCTCCTCCGGCAGGTCCGAGCAGGTTCTGGCCGCCTTCTTCCGGAGCCGACTCGGCCCCGCCGGGCGGCCCGGGAGCAGCGCGCCCAGGAGGAACAGCAGCAGGATGCGGCTCGGACGCAGCATCGGTCCGGGGCTGCGCCGGAGCTCGCATCCACCGGAGAACACAAACGACTTCCACCTGCGAGACTTTGAGCTGTCTTAAAGAAACATGATCAGAAAACAAGTGAGCCGCTGAGAGTCCACGAGTTTGAGTTCAAGAGAGTCTGCGGAGGAGACTTTGGCACATGTCCACAGTCCCGCCGGGATCAACAGGCGCCTGTAAAACAATACGATCTGAAAAGACTGAGATTTTACACCTGAAAACTTTTGTTTAAAATGAGAAGAACCATTTCCGTTTTTGTTTTGTTTTTTCATCCACTGATGTGTGCGTAAAATCCACAGGAGGCGTTTCTGACTGAACAGTCCTGTCTGAAACCCGACCTCTAAAATAAGAAATATTCCAGGGATTATGAAGCAGGGAGTTTTCTCTCTCTCTCCCTCTCTCTCTCTGCTGCTGGATCCGGACCAGAACCCGCCTTGGAAAAACCTCTTCTGTCAGCTCATAAAGTCACAGTGAAACGACACAAAAATAAATGGCTGAACTACTCCTTTAAAAGCCAAGCGTCTGTCATTTTATCCTACAGTTTATGAGACTTATTCTGATCCTGTCTGCATTCATGGGCCTGTCTGTGAGGACAGCTTGCAGTATTGCATGAAATAGCACAGTTGTTTACAAAGTTTGACCGAAGTAGCTCTAACTTCACCATTTATCATCATAAGATGATCTCAGTCTAAAACTGGGCCTTTAATGCCATCCAGTTTTCTAAAACCTTAGTTTGATCTGATGCCTTGTAAAAATAAAACACTATATTAGCAGCTGATTCGTTTGTATCTAGGAAGAAACTCATCCACTCTTGTCCAAAATAGTAAAAGCATTAATTTATTTTAAACCAGTGGTTCCAAACTCTGGTCCTTGAGGAACACCATCCTGCATGTTTTAGTTGTTTCCCTGCTTTGACACGCATGATTTGAATGACCAAGTGATTAACTGGCTCCTGTGGACATCAAAGACCTGCTGAAGGGCAGGGAAACTATGAAAACATGCAGGATAGTGTTCCTCGAGGACCAGGGTTGGGAACCACTGATCTAAACAAACAAAACAGGAAGACCAAGAAAGTGAATAAATCAATCAATGATTCTGATGTTCTTTGACTTCAGCTGAAGTGATTGGGGTGCATAAGTGTGATACAACATGAGACAATTCTCCATTTCTAAACATGTTTGATATTATAAGAAGGGGGAAATGTTCATTTTTACACACTGGACAGTGGTGAGGAGAGTCTTCTCACAAGTTTCTGATTATTAGAAAGTTCTGCTCCCACAAACAGGTGCTAAATGAGAACCTGTTGGGATAAATCCGAGGCTCGATGCAGCTACTCTGGCAGCAGGTCGTCTCCCAGCTCTTCCTCTGCAAAGTCATCATCATCCACCCGTTTCTTTGCACCCGTCTTTGGTCTTTCCATCTGAGGCCCCAGTGGGTCCACGTAGGAGGCATCTACAGAAACGAGAGGAACAAAGATTTTCTTTTTGTTATTAATGCTCTGGACCTTGTTGACTAAAAAGCATTCTAGTACAGTGGGTACAGCAGCCTTAATGTAACATAATAAAGATCTTCAAGTTTGATGGGTTTTTTTTTCATAATCAAACATAAACTATAAAGCCAGAAGATGTGCAGACACTATAAAATTAATATTCTTGGAATTATTAGTTTTGGTAATAATCCCTCTCATTAGTCGCTGCTCCTCTGGATCAAAATCAGTCAGCTGAGGTGGTTCAGGCCTCTGATTAGGATGCTTCTTGGTTGCCTTCCTATGGATGTTTTCTGGCCAGATCCCACAAAAGAAGAAGAGAAGCTGGAGAGAGGGATGTCTAGGTTTCCTTCCTTCACGACCTCACCATGGACAAGTGACTGACTGACAGACGGACGGACGGACTATCCTGATGCCAAACTCAGCTTGCAAAGTTAAAAAAAAAAAACCTTAAGATGCGTCTAACATCCCAAGATGTTTCTGTTTCTAAAAAATGTATCTCTCTGGGCTGCAACTGTTGGAAACAAGATGGCGTTCAAATTGCAAGAAAAAAAAGTTAATTTACCATTTGAGTTTCACTGAATTCTGAGTGTTTGAGACCAAGTGACCAGCGAGCCACAAGGCGAGTTTTGAATGTTCAGTTTGAAGCAGTTTTTTGATAATTATTATTTATCTTCAGTGTGGTTAGACCTGGACATTTGCCTCAAATGTTTTCTGTCAGAGTGTAGTCAGAACACAGCTTAGCTCTACGACTTTTTGACTCTTTTAAAAGAAAAGTTGTTGCCTTAAGAGTTTTTAGTTTGACTGGTTTTACTTTAACTTTGTGATCATTTCAACCCTAAAAGGCTCATGGGAAATTAGGCCCAGACCTTTTCAGTTACTTGGCCAAAAAAAAACCCAAAGGAGCAACTTATTTATTTCAGAAAACAAAAGTCAGACGGAGCAGGATGTTCTTTTGAAAAAAAAAAGACTTGTGTGCTCTGAAAGATGACCCACTCAACAGGAGGATGATGCTTTATTTCTCTGCAGAGACAAGAGCTTCTGTGTTTGGAACAGTTTTAGTTGCACCATCTGGGCAGACAGCGAACAAATATAAAGACTACAGAAACAAAGCAATCAATTCCAGCTGTTTCCTCCATTTTCTCAGGCAATTGTTGCTTTACAAACAAAAAAAATTAAATGAGTAAAAAGATATTTTAAGTAATAAATGCAGAATATTTGGCATAAAAGTTTAAATAAAATGATTTAGCTTTGATTTTTGTCTGCATTCACGTTAACTTCCACAGATTTTTTATTTATAATTTAATAAAGGGGACTAGGAATAACATCTTTTGTAAGACTATATCATCTGCTCTTGGTTTTCTTGTTGGCTGATGTCTTTAAAGTAACTTGAAGGGATTTGAGCAGCAGCAGGAAATACAACCTTCTCACAGAAACGGTCTGCTGATGTGATGACTAAATGTAGTTTTAGAAGACAAAGCTGAGGGACATCAGAGGGACAAAAGATAAATAGGCCGAATCACATCATTAACCAAAGAGCTGGAGTCACATAAAATACATACTCACCGAGTTCTTTTGGGCTGCTGGCTTCGTAGGGCTCGTTAGAACCAGGAAGTGACCTCATCTTGGCGCTCAGACGCTCTCCTCTAATGCTGCCACTGCTGTGGCCGCTGTCTGCGTGAAACACACACGACTTCAGTCTGAGTCAGCCGTTCTGACAGCGAAACCAGGTTAAAAAGGGCCTAGAAGGTGAACGTAGCTCAAATTCAGCACAAACAGTTTTATCTGATACATCCTATTAATCATTCAGTAGCAGATCATCCCAGGACAAATACTTCTGATAATACTTCAGCTGAGCAGTAACAGCTGTAATCTATTTACACACATTCACAAAGATTTTTGGCTCTTTTTGTGGTCAAACTTATTTTTCAATGAATTAGCTAGTTTTCTAATACATTAAAGCAAACACTGGCTCATTTAATTTATGGTTTTGTCCCCTTTTAGCTCTTTACACACAGTCTCCACAGAAGTTTGTATTTCGAAGTATTTCTGATTGGTTGAGTACTCCCAGCAATTTATTTCTGCCTTTCTATCTTTGTCATGTCATGTTTAATCTCCACCATAACTAGAATCTTAGCAATCCGAAAAGATGGGAAGGCGCTGAGAGGACATGGCTCTAATTGTGACATTAATCCCAGGGTTTCCCCCAGCGTATTATAAGCCTGGCGGGTCGCCAGGCTTTGGTGACCCGGCTGCCAGGCTAAGCTCCGCTTGTTTATTATAAATACGTCATTTTTTATACACGTTTTATACAAGTTAGCAAGTCGCTGGAGCCACAGCAATAAACATCAAACAAGCAGGTTTGACCAAAAATGGTTAGTTGAGCTGAAATTTAGCGAGTGGCTTTACAAGACCGAATATGGTAAGCATGTTTTGTGCTTAGTAAAAATATTAACCTTGTTTACCAATAAAATGATGCTATGAAATTCAGCATTAGATGTGTTTTGTGTAGTGATCCAACATGCAGCTTGTGCCACAAAAAGCAAAGTACAGTACAGCATCTCTCTGTTGTTATTTATTGGCCTTGACGTGAGACGTGTGTTGGTGCCTTGTTTGCACTTTTTCATTGATGTTAATTTAATTTATTTGTAAATGTGACTAAAATTAGGATTCAAATTAGTTGCAATCAATTAGTATTTATTTTAATTGTATTTATGCTTACAAAAAGTATTTCAAAAGGGCCTTTTTGTTTTTTACAATATATCACATAATAAATAGCTATATTTTCAACTTTCCTGTCAACTTCAATTTTTTTTTTTTTTTTTACTAAATCACGGTCAGCTGACAATCAGCCAGCGAGCAGCCAGCAAACGGCCACCTACCACCAGGCTTAGCCTCTTTTCTGGGGGAAACCTTGAATCCGTACATGTTTCACATTCCAGGACACAAATAAGCGCGTAAAGTTTAGATCCACCTATTAGCTTTACATTTGATCTTTATTCTTTTAGACACAGCTGCTGAAAAGACACTTCACTTTAACTAAAAGACATTTCATCCTATCCAAAGGCTTATTGACAAAGACACCAATTTACTCTCAGCTGGTACTTTCCACAGGATGTGATAAATATGTTGGAGTGTGTTTGTGTGTTTGAGCCTCATGACAGGCTGACAGAGCTGTGTAGTGAACCAAAGGACAGAAATGATTACAGACCACAGAATCAACATCTGGCTGCCAGGTAGCCGTGGAAACTGAAGAGGACAACAGCTGAAAGCTGAAAAACAGGAAGAAGACCTGATGTTCCACGTTCTCCCACAGTCCCAAATATCTCACATGAGGCCTCATGAACTGACAGGCAGCTGAAAGCTCTCCTGGAAAATGGGATTTCCCCTCTTTCTTTCCTTTTTCTCAGACAGTCTGAGGAAAATGTTGCGTAACTGGGAGATGGACAACCAAAATGAAAACTGTCTGGACCTTACTACAGTTCCTGCTAAAAATATAATGAGATTTAAAGGAGACCAAGCCAGCTTGAATTAGGTCTGTGTCAGAACATTGTTAAATCTGTAGCACTAAGAAAATGTTAAGAATGAATCTCAGCTACCACCACACCCATCGTTAGTACAATATCTGGAAAACTGACTGAGCTATAGCCTTTTTTGTGTTTGCTAAGGTTGATTAGCTGTGGCGGCCATCTTGAATTGGATTGACTCCAAAAGTTAATTAGTGGTATATAAATTCAGGATAACTCTCAGCTACTACCACACCAAATTTTAGTTCAATATTTGCAAAATTAACTGAATTGTAGTCACTTTTGTAAGTGCTAAAGCCAATCAGCTGTGGTGGCCATCTTGAATCGGGTGATTACATTGTGAGAGTTTTATTACAATCCATCCAGGGTTTCATGAGAATTTTTGCTAACAGACAAACATCTTGACACACACACACACACACACAATCGCTCACCTTTCACCTCTGGTAATAAATAATAAAGTGTCTGGGTCAGTCCTGTTTCTGCCACATTGGTTTTACCAGATTCACATGACAAACTAACACAGATCCAAACACACAAGAAAGCTAAAGAAAACATTTCGAGCCCGTCATTGGAGCTACAAACTTTCCCAGCTTTTCCTCTGCCTCATAATGTACGGAGCTGCAAATATGCAGGAGTTACAGAAAACATGGAAAATTTTCATCTGCACCAGAGGTTTTCTCACATATCTGAAAGAGGTTTGTTTAAGAGCCCTAAGTGCAAACATTACATTCAGTCCAAGATCACAACCGCCTGTCAAAAACTTTCTGGACCATCTTCAGATTTTTTTTTTTTTTCACTATAACTTTACAATTTACAAAAAGAAGTTAGTTTACAGTGGGTCACTTCTGCTCAGTGAGGTGGAAATGCATCACTTAAGTATTCAGAACAGTAAAGATAATTTATATTATTTTTTATAAGATGTTTTCTTAATACATTTTAATATATATTATACCAGAATAAAAGCTTTTAATATGTTACTGTTTCTTGGTACTAAACAACCTGTATGGATCATATTAAAAAAAATAAAAAACACGGGTCATTGCATACCTCTCTCTGAGTCTGACAGTGGACTGAATTGTTTAGACTGAGGCTGAGATTCTGAACAGCAAACAGGAAGCAGCAGCAACACAACACAGATGAAGAAAGACGAGCCAGAGAAGCAGAAAGACAAAAAGGAGAACAAAAGCTGATTGCACCGGGTGCAAAACATCAACAGTACAACAGAACAGTGCTCTGTGCAGAGAAGATCGATGAGAAATCCCACTTTTTTATAGTCTTCATACTCTGAGGAGCTTGCAAATTATCTGTTAAGTCAGAAAATAATAACTAAATAAGGGGTTACGTTATGCTGGTTTTAACAAATAAGTTTAAAGACTGCACAGAAAAACCTCCAGTAACTGCACTGGTTTGCTCTACCAGATCCAGATTCATGCTCCTGCACTAAAAAGCAATGGGATAATAAAAAGTTAGAGGTTCTCTTATCTAATTTATCAGGACACAGACACATAATGGACAGAATGAAGCAGCATCCATGTTATCAGGTGAGTGGTGTTTATTCTGCTACACTACAGGATCATACTGGAGACAGCTGCATAGCAGAAAGAAGCTTGGCTTTCTTATGGGTACACCCCACTCTAGTTTGTCTGGATTACATTTGAAATTTGTTGATGGGCCAGTTTTCCACGTCTGAGCCTGTGTGCGTGTCTGTGTTTGTTACGGATCTGTGGTGGAGGAGAAGTGAAAAACTGAGTGGGCTTTTAGTGTATATGCTGGAGCCTCAGTGTGCTGAGAAACAAATGATTGGAACCATAGCAAAAAGAAATATACCCATAACGATGGACTTCTTAGGAGAGGTGAGGACAGATGAAGCAGCTGCAAATCATGTAAACAAGATAGGACAGACAGAAATGGTGACCAAAAACATACAAATGTCATAGAAAATGTAATGAAAGTCAAAATATACACATCTAGACTTTTTTCTATAACTACAAATCCCTAAATGTCTCAAAATAGTTTAGGGGAAAACTCTGTCTTTTTTAAAGTTGAGCACAATTTAGTGACATCTAGTGGTAAATTTGCAGACTGCAATACTGTAAAAGTTTAAGTCAGATCTTTTGACATGGGGTCTTGTGGAAAGGTTATGAGCGATTAATATCTTACCTGTTGTAGAAATCTCTTTAAATGACCTCAGTGCGGAGAAATATATATAAACTCTCATTGGATTAACAAGATAACAGCTCGTCCAAGTGGGCCAGGAACAAGGAGGATTGTTGCTCCTAAAACCACTCTCTAAAAGTCTTATCAAGAGATCTTTTTTGTTTGTTTTTCAGAACCTGATTTTGTTATCTGGATACTTTCGGTAGAAACTGTGATATGCAAAAGTTTTTTTCAGGATTATGGGTAAAAAATATTATATATATAAAAAAAACTGTATTTAAATAATAATCTGGTTTTATTTTAACATAAGATGTGTGCATTATCTCATCAACGTTTTCAAAGAGCATGTTTGAAATGCAGACACATGTAAGATCCTCCTGGCGACTCGAACTCACCAGCGCTCCCTGCGCTGCCCTCTCTGCCTTCTCGACGACCTCTCGCGCTGTTCTCCCGTCCCGACTTCACCCTCTGCCAGTACAAAGAGGGAAACGGGTGAGAAGAGGAGAAATCAAGATAATGCAGGTAAAAAATTTAAACCGCACAGAACAGAATTCTAAACGGTTGACGGATGATAGTCAATAGTGGGAATAGCGTCATGCTCGAAACATTTTAAATACTGTCTGAAGTTTTTCCTGAAGCATAATTTGTTGTTGATTTTATGACGTTTATTCTTTGCTGAACAAGACCCAGTTGTCCAGGCACTAAAACAGTGAAGACCAAAGAAAAAAAAAAGTTAAACAATAATATTCTGTATAAATGAAGTTGATAAAAGACCTATTTTTTAAAATCACTACATAAGAACCTTTATGAACATCCGTTTTTGATTTTGATCACTGAACTCATTCATCATTTTATTGCATACTTTCTGAAGGTTATCAGTTACTTTATTTTATGTTTTGTCATTATTCCGTTTGGAGAATTGAGGGAATATTGAGTCAACCCTTTGGCTTCTAGTTTCTCCGGTCCAGGAGAGTCTCTAATTTCAGACCAGCTGGATGTGTTCACAAATTTATATTCCTGATGGGTTCCTGGCTCAGAGAAATTCCTCCACAACACCAGTGGTTTCCAGCGTTTAAAGTTTGCAGATGATGTTCAGCTTTTATTGAGCGCTTAATGGAGTAAAGTTCATAAATCCCACTTAGGATCCCAGATGTTGCTGTCGTCTTGGAAACTGAGTGTACTTTCATCACTGTTTCTAGTTGTGGAAAGCCTTTTGAATCTTCAGTCATACAAAATGCTTTTACATGTTTTCTGCTGCATCAGTTTTGCCTTGTGTTGTCTAAACTCTTCATCGTAGTGACATAAGGTTGGTATAAGGAGAACAAACAAAAATATAGATATACCAACTTATTATCCACCTTGGCAGGTTATATGTGTTCAACAAACTCATCTAAGCCAGTCAGATGTTCCCGGTGACCAGAATAATCCAAACTTGTTGGATCAAATCTGTAAACATCTCTCCAGAAACTAAAGATGTCTTATGAGACTACATCTTACTGACATCTGACAAGTGTGATCTGTTTAGCATCTGCTCCTCTGTCAGTACAATTTGATTCACAGAAAATCAGCAGGAAATTTAAAAAAAAAAAAAGAAAAGTGCTTTACGTGTTTCTCAAGCTGCAGTTACTGCTGTCCAAATTTAGAGCAAAAGAACACAAGCATGTTTTCAATCAGCCCTCCCCTTATATCAAACAGAGCAAGATGTGATGAAAATATGATTAATGAGAGGGACTTCATGTTCTGTACGTATGCCTTAGTTGTCATTATGGTAATGTGATAGACATGTACTCAGGAGACCTTATTTTTTTAAATCTTACAATATATTTGAGCGGTAATAAAAATAATCTTAGAGTTTACTACCATCTGACATCTGGTGTTTTCTGCTTTTCTTTATTCTGTATTCTCTTGAAGTGAGAATTCAAGAGTGTAAGATAAATGAACTGTACTTATATAGCGCCTTTCTAACCAACCAAGCTACTCAAACATCTTTACAACACAATCTGCTGTCATTTACCCGTCCACACACACATTCACACAGCACTGAATCTCTACAAAGCTAACCTGAATAAATTATTCTATAGAGTCTAATCAGTGCTTTAGATCACATTCATGCACCGATGGGGCACATCGGAGGCAATTAGGGGTTCAGTGTCTTACTAAGGGACACTTCGACATTTGGCATAATGGTGGAATCGAATCGCCAACTCACTCATCTGAGGACGATTGCTCTAACCACTGAGCAACAGCCGTTCGTTTGCCTATTGCTTACTAAACAACTTATCCTTTTCCGATTCCTCAAAAAAAGTTTGAAGTCAAAGATTGAAAATTTAGGTCAAAGATAGGATCTAGAATAGACATTCATACCCAGAATTATCAACAGATTGCACATCTTTTGTGGGAGCAAATCAGGATTCAGCACATCTGTCTAAGGCTCCATTTACACTTACAGTTTTTAAGCGAAATCAGAACATTTCTGTTGTGTTTCGGGTGTTCGTGTACACAACAATAGCAGTTGTTTTCTCTAACACCAAAACTTTTTGGATCCAGGTTTTTGGACATGCCCAGCATCAGTGTGCAATTGCACATGTGCACTAAAGACGGCTGCAGTCAGTAGTTTTGTAGATGAACAACAGTAACAACGGCGACAGCAGAGTGCTGTTTGTGCTGCTCACCCTTTTAGTTTATCACAGACCTTTTGACACAGAACATATGTGCTGCACCATGTCTTGGGTCAGTGGAGACACATTTCACACATTCTATAAATATACTGTCGGTCCAAACAAACAGATGAGAACTTGCCATCTTGGATGTACTGTTTTCATGCTTAAAAATGAAGTGTCTACACTCACGTACGTGTCAATGAAACACAAAAATCTGAGCGCCAGCCAGTGACCTGGCATGAAAACTACAGTGGATTCAACATTTTTTTGTGGTCACGTCGAAACAGAGACTACAATCACAGCATTACCGAGTAACTTTTTCACAATCAACATGAAAATTTCTAACGTTTCCAAGGATCATTCACATGTAAACAGGGCCTAAATCTCAAAGCCCTCATAAAGTGTGTTTGCACCTCAGACGCATGCTGCCAATCAAATTGCATCTCTTTGTGCCAACACAACTTGCCCTCATTTAAATGGGGTATTACACATGCATTTAGAGGAAAACCTACCCAAATTTATGTAAACTACTGCCAGTGCTAAAAGCATTTGATCCTCAAAGACGGGGCTGTTTGCATGAGCAATTTACAGTCTCCTAAGAGCTGGTGGCTCTACAAAACTGTTGCACCATCAACACAGAAACAGGTGACACAGCCCAGTGTTGCAAACTGCTTTTTTAAAAGTTTATTATAACACCTAACAGACACAAGACATTTACCTGCTCTCTGATCTCCTTCATCTTCTCTACCTTCTTCAGCCTGGTGGCATATTCTTGGACCTCTTTTAGACCCATATCTGTGGACAGTCTCACCAAGAATCGCAAACCTTAACACAAGCACACACAGACATTTGAATGATCTTCACACTCCGACCAGAGGATGATCTGCTGTTCATCAAGAGTCCTAAAACGGTGAAATAAAAAGATGACTTGCATTCCACATTTTCTGGAAACTTGCGATGGATCTCTTTATAAGTCTCCAGAGCTTTCTGGTAGTTTCCTGAAACAAAATAATAAGGATTAAACCTCTACTGAACTCTGCCAGTTCACTTTGCAGATTACCTGTCATGAAAAGTAAAATAAAATGTGTTTATTTCTCACCACTTCTCCTGTAACAGCTGGCCACTATTAGCTGCCATTTCACTTGTGTTGGTCTATGAAAAACATCAGAAATATATCTATTCAGCACAGACCCACAAACCTGAACTGAACATCCAGCATACATTATATCAAAATTTATAGTTTTTATTCTCTACCTGATGGGAACACATCACAGATCAGTCTTTGCAGGCACACTATGACCTTGTAATTTAGCCATCAGTTTGGCCCTGATCTTTGTCTTTACTCATTTCTCCTGCCTCTAACACATCAGCCCTATGAACTTCATGTAAATATCAAACCAAATATTTACTGTATTCATGAGCACTTGAACAGGGGCCACTGTCATGAGATACGCACTGTTATTCACCATTCAGTGATATTAATGTTGTGACTAAAAAAAAATAGTAAATTTGAGAAAACCACATAAAATAAAAATCTCTGCTTAAAAATGAAGACTACATATTCTAGTTTCAAATAGCAAGCTATTCAACAATTGTTAGAGCAAAACTGGTATGGGTTACAGGTGAAAAATGTTATATTTAATAAGAACACATTAAATCTTAACATAAAAAAGGGAAACCTAACTTCAGACAGTTCTTAGACTCTGATTCCTTTTGTTGGATTTTTTTCAACTGAAAAAGGCACGCCACTTAGTGAGAAAAAAAGAGCATTTTGTGTGTGCGTTAGCAACTTGCATGCTCCAATGTACATACATGTGCAGGGTACCCTGGGATTACGTGATTATGTGATTTTGTGCTATAAAATAAAACAGATTTGAACAATTTCATTCACATTTCAGAAGATTTTATTTGAAACTTAAGAATTAAAGGGGCTTGTTTCATAGGTTATGTTTAAAGAATGGGGATTTCACACTGGTCTACATGGGTCTTTACCCTCCACATTATAAACTGTTGTAACTTACTGTATGAGCATGGCTCTTTCAAAGTACTGGATGGCTTTCTCACAGAACTGTGTCTCGATGTAGTAAGCCCCGAGCCACTCGATCACATCAATGTTGCAGGGAAAGTACCTATAGGACTTTAAAACACTTTATATAAACCAGGGCCAAAGGCTTACATGTGTATTTACTGTGTAGAACGGTAACTTTTCATACCTCACTGTAGTACTGGAAAGCCTGAGACTTGTCCCCTTCATCATCATACAGCTTTCCCAGTTTGGCCAGTGCATGGGGGTCTGTGGGAGTCACACTGATGACTTGCATCAGCCACTCGATTGCCTGTTGAGAATCTCCCAGCAGCTCGTTACTGTTACCAAAATGTTAAGGACTGACAGATGCTCACACGATGTTTAACGGAGATGCAGGTTTGAATCCCAGAATGTGGCTCTCTTCACATAGGAAGCAGTGAGCACAGCGTAGTTTCCAAACCTGTTAGCGTGTACATGGTGCACAATGGCAAAGCTGCAATGCACTTTGCCCAGCTGAGCTACATCAAGGAATTAATATACCATGTGAAGGCAGCATAAAACTGTCAGGGCAACATCACCTGACCTTTTATTTATTTATAACTTTTAACCCAGTGCAAGGCACAGATACATTCATTAAAACATCCCTCTCAGTATGAGCAGGATACAGAATGGCCAGCTGGTACATGACTTGATCACTGTTCCTCAGGATGGCATGAAGCTTTAGAAAACAATCCAGAGCTTCTTCCAGACGGCCCAGTCTCTTATACGTCAGACCTGTGTCAAAGAGGGAAAATAGTAAATCAGCTTTGGGTAATGTTTACAGTGTTGCTAGCCTCTAAAGTGCACTTCAACCCAAGGTAGATGGTATTAATTTACTTTTACCAAAATGCATGGAGTATTTTTTTACAATTTCTCTGTTTATTCAGACATTAATGTAGTACTTTATAGATTTGAGTCCACATGCTCTATTAATATACCCTGTCTAAACCCACTCATGACTGTTTGTAGCAAGGGGTTAGGGTTTAGGGTTATTTACAGGTAGAAAACTTTGTTTCACCAGTAAGTTTTTTGGAGTTCTCCAGAGTTAGGTTTTTTATTACAGCAGTTACAGTAAAATCAATGGACCACAGTGTAAAGTGGAGAAAACTTGTTGAAAAAGAGAAAGAAAAAAAAACGCCATCATGATTCACTTTGATTAACATGATTTACACTTTATGACCTGGAACTCAAGCATAAAGATAAATCTGTGGTCAGCGCTGCACTGACTGACCCACTTATCATAGCAGAAGCTTAATATCTGACCTGAAATGACTTTAAAAAGACAAATTCACTTGGCTGTTTCTTTTAAACCCTTCTTGCATAAAATGATTTAAGTTCATTTTACTGTGCTAGAAATAAGCCTCCTCACTATAAATAACTGCTTCTACATGTTTGCTAAAAGAAAGGATTACCCAGGTTATAGAGCCCGACAGTGCACGAGGAATCATTTCTAAGAGCTTCTTTGTAAAACTCTGCAGACTTTTCATAGTCCTGTTTGAGAAACACGGTGTTGCCCTTGTTGATAAGGGCTGCGGGGTTGTAACGATCAGCATTCATGGCGAGGTCAGCATATCGGTCAGCCTGGTCATAGTCCTTCTCCTGAAACAGATTAAAGTTTAGATGAGAAAACGGAATCCACAACACTTGAATCCAGCCATCTCGCAAACTGAAAAGTAGGATTTTTTACTAATTATTACTTGCGAGCGAACATGAAGTGTTCTATTACTTTTGTGCAAGAGATGTATTCTATAATAGTTCACCATTGATTATATATTTGATATCTACTGCTATCAATCAGGTGTTAGTCTTTAGTAACAAAGTGATTCTTACCAGGAAATAGAGACAAGAGAGATTAGTGGCAGCAGCGCTTTTTACTCTGCTGTCCTTCTTCTCAAATGTCTTCAGTGTTTCCACGGCCTGATCACACAAAGAATTGTTGAGAGAAAATGTTTTGAGCAGGTTCTCAGTGGTTGCTTGGTAATACTACATAACCTCAGTACAAACATATTCCCCTGGTAAATAACACACCTACAAACATTTTCTTACAGTTTGGATTTTGAACCTTTTTCTCATGAGATGACTTTTTTTTAAATACAAATGTCCACATCTGTAAGTGTGTTATATACTGGAAGAATTGAACACCAATATCAGTGTGTAAAAAAACACATCAGCTACAGCTGCAAAGATGATGCAGATTACAGCACCATCATCTGTAAACAGTGAAGGCACCACACACATGCATCAGATGTAAGGTCTGCATGATATTAAAAAACTTGCAATGTGGGATATTATTGTTTAATATTGCAAGAACTATATAAATTGCGATGAACTCCTCATTTTCTCCTCTGTCATCACTATCATCTAAACAGTGAAAGTCCATTGGATAAACCAAATGTATTATTAGCCTACAGAACATGAATATATGGTATTTGAAATATAATGATCTATGATTAATTGCAGTCAAAGCAATCCTTTGTAATTTTGATATTGCGCTCATGGTGATATATTTATGATATATTGTGTAGCCCTATCCTGTAGTCAACTAAATTATCATAGCAATAATACTGCACAGCTATAGAGCAGCTCCACAAACACAGCTCAGAACTCAGTGTTTATTGTTAAATAATTTCCTTTCTCCACAAAAATATTCCTTACAGCTTGATGGATTTTAAACCACTAATTGAATCTCCAGTTTCTCTTGGCAGTGCTATTTTTATTTAAAAAAAATAAATAAATAAACAAAACACCAAACTTACATAATAACTTGTTTAAAGTGAAAAGACAGCACAGTCTAAATGTGATCATGGAAACTGAAGGCAAACATACCTCAACCTTAGGCATGCAGATGAGAAATAAATGGGACAAAAGCAGGAGAGAGGAGAGGGCAATGAGAAGGGGAAATGTTGAGTCTGATGCTGCTCTGATCAAGCAGCTTTATTGTGAAAAATGAAACAAATACAAACAACAATGACTGGCAGTCAGACAGAATTACAACCTTATAATGAATGGAAATAAAAAAACACTAAAAGGAAAACAAAAAAAACATCTTTTTAATTTTTAGATGACTCAGTTACTCTAATCTACAAATGAGATCTGCTTTAGGATGGAGAGTCTGCTCTGACACAATTAGTGAGCTGTGAAGCTTTAATTATGTGTCTGTTTCAGGCCTACAATAACATCTGACAAAAAATATGACGACTGAAGGTCGATGTTTGTCCTCCACCCTCCACTGCTCCTTCTGTGGTCTCTAAGACCCTGGGAGGTAAAATGTTCAACTCAGTGGTATTTCCCAGCACAGAATCACTCACCTGGTTGAAGTTTTTCTGTCGGAGGTATGTGATGGCTTTGTTGATCTCCAGATCATTGGCAAGCTCAACATACTGAGAAGTCTTCACCATGTCAACACACCTTAAAAACAATCGTAAACTACAGTCTTTATGCAGCATATTATATGGTTTGATCTCGGTTGTTAGCAAATAATTATGGCTTTAACTAACAGGAACTGGGATAGAAAGACTCGTTTTAACTTAGACTGTCAACAATTTTAAATAGTGAAAATCATTTGTTGATGGAATGAATATCAGCTGCCACCTTGCATGCCAAAATTTTAAAGAAAAATTTGGGTTGGGGACGACTCCAAATTCACACCCAATTTATCTCATTGTCTGGGACACTGACCAATATATAGTTATAGTAATATAGTTATTTTTGTGCTTACTAAAGTCAGATAGCTATGGCAGCCATCTTGAATTGGGTGCAGAGAGTTTCATTAAAATCTGTCCAATGGTTCATGAAACATAAAAGACAACTACACGCGCACACGTGCAGACGATTACACAATGAAAGGAAAGAAAAACAAACATTGGGCCAAAAATTTGAGAGAAAAGATTGAGTGAAAGTCCTATTTTCACTCTATCTGTTCACAAATTGTGCTAAAATGATGTGAAAACAAACTGACGTAATAAAGAAGGTAAAGAAAATAAGTACTTTCCTTTTTTAAAATATTGAAGATGAAAAGAAGTCACAAACCAGTCAAATCCACTAGCAAATGATGTCTCGATGGCCGGGGCAATGAGCTTGGCAGCAGTCATGATGTACTTCTCAGTCCGGAGTTTCCTACAAACAGAAAAACAAAATATGAACACAAAAATGCTACACTGAAAACATTTTGTAAGATATTCAAAAAGGCACCAGACACTATGCACTGTGTGTAATTTCTCTTACAGATCTCTTTCCATTTGGTGAAGCTTGTCGTTCTTAATGGCCTCAATCACCATATTCAAGCTGGTGTCATCCTGAAAGAGCCAAAGGGGAAGGGCAGTATAGGTTTTACATTTATCTGCAGCAAAAAAGGGGAGTTTTTAAATTTAAATCAATTGACTTAAATCTTATAGATTAGAATGAGGTTTGAAAAACGTAAAACATGTTCTCATCTGCATTATGAACTGTTTAGTTAAAGATGATATTCATAATAACTGATATGGTACATTATGATAACTCACATTAGACAGGATGTACTTGTCTTCATCATCAATACCTAGAGGAACAGAGATGAGCTTCTGGAAGGCCTTCTTCATCCTCTCTCTGTCTCCAATGGCATAGTAGCACAGGATAAGGTTGAAGCCTGTCTTTATGTTGGGACTCTCACTCATGATGTGCTCGAAGGACGTTATGGCGTCTGAATACTGGCCCAAGCGAACAAAGACCACACCGATGTTCTGCATGATCTTGATCCTCATGTCCTTGTGAGAGTTGGAGATCTGATCCAGAGCCATGCGGTAGAACTTGATTGCTTTGGGGTAGTTTTTCTGTTTGAAGTAGATGTTGCCCATGTTGACTTTCAGGCGGCCTTGAGGGGCAGCACACGCAGTTTGAGGAAAAAAATTGTACATAGAAAAAAAGACAAAGAAATGGTGTCATGCTGAATTAACATGGTCTGCATCAGGTGCTGGGAAACCAGGACAAATCATTCATAGACAAGGCAGAACTTTACACCAATAGAATGCTGCTAAACATGGGAAAGGTGTGGGAACTTTGAAACCAGATTGACAAAAAAACAACAGATCTGCAGGACAGCAGATCAGGAGATATCATCATCATCATCATCTCCACAATGTATGAGTATGGGTGGTGCAGGTGAGCAACTCTACAAAGTTAAATGTTTAGCCCTTTTTTTCTTTTGTGTGCTTTTTATTGAACACCAATAAATCAATTTAGATTATAGTACATTGAACAATGTTTTTTTTTCTGACAGTAAAATGTGTGTTTGCACATCTGCAATGAGTGTGAAGCCAAGTGATCTGCTCACCTGCATTACTGAACATCTTGTTCTTAACAATGACCTGGTAGCTGTTCAGGGCCTCTGGGTACATTTCATTGTTCTCATATTGGTTGGCAAGGTTGAGCAACACCTGTTGATGACAGAAGCATTAAAATATTTACAACCAGAAAGTCATGTAAAAAGCAGGCGGATAAGCCAGAACGAAACTAACTAGAAAAAAAAAAACTTTTAACTGTTCTCAGAGATCTCTGCCTGCATAGCTGAGAGGTAAAGTCCACAGCCTCTGAAGCCAAACTTGTAACCTGTTCTAGTGTCTCTCCCTATAATGTGAAAAGAAAGTGAAAAACAAAAATAAGATTCAACAGACTAAAAACTGTGATTCTGATCACTTATAGCTACTTCCTGGTAGACCAGCCAATATCAGATATTATGAGACAGAAGCCTTTTTGATCAGAAGTGCCACAATGAATCAAATTTGACCAAAAAGGCACCAATTTATTGCTCTTTTTATTAAAGAGTTGAAAAATACAAATAACAAGTGAAATCACACCACAGGCATGCAGTTGTATTTGTTTTATCTTCTGAGCAGAACTTCAGGAACAAGGATGGCCTGCTTCAGCCTGACTTACAGAGTAGGTGAGGTCCAGGTTGATGTGGTCTGAATTGCCAGACTGTTCCCTCTGTCTGACCAGTGTTCGCTCCTTCCTGCCTGCCTCTTTGGCTTTTTCAAGAGCCTGTGAAAAACACACACACAATACACAAAGAGTTGTATGTAACTTCATGTATTTAGGACCAATTTTAGGTTTAACTATTGCCAAGTGTGCTAAATGTTTTATTATTGGATTGAAATTGGTTTCAATGGGTTTTTTTAATTTTGATAATTGTACATTCTCTAGGGGTCCTCTGAATCATTGTGTGCATCCCCAAAAATTTGTCTCAGTGGGAACAAGTTTTCCAATTGATTACATGACCATTCATGGAGAGATCAAGCACAGTTGACCCAGAATACAGTATGAATAAAGCCTGTGTGAAACTATTGGCTGACCTAACCTGACTTAACCCATAAAAGCTTTTTCCCTTTATCCGCCTTGCTAATGATATATCTCCCCTTAGTCAAAAGTCAATCAAAGAAAAGCTGCTAAAATAAATGACAATTCATCATACCTTGCTGTCTCACTTCAAAGCTTTTATTTCTAACTAGAAACAGTCAGGCCTAGATTCATCAAAGTATTTAGTATTTGTGTCTTATATTTACCTTCTGCTGAAAACTAAGTGGTTATTTTCGCTCAGAAAAAGAAACAGAGAAAGTTTAGCTGTCTGCTGTACTGTTACTTTCACAAAAAAAAGGGCAAGCGTGTCATTAAAGGCATAATTCATTCCTGGTTATAGGAATGACTGTTAGAGGCTGGCACATCTACATTCTATGAACAAATAATCAGAAATGTGCTAAAATGAGAGCAAAAAAGAGGCACAATCTTAGTAAATCCACCCATCAGTTTTACTTCAGAAGGTTTGAAAACTGAATCAGAGTCTGACCAGCTGTAAGTTGCCTGTGCTCTGCGCCACACAGCTCTCTTCTGTCAGGTCATTCACTTTTTTCTCCAGGAGCTTGATCTTCTCTTCAGGCCTGCAAGAAACACAAAAGAAAACACGACAGTGTAAGATCATGTTGATTGGAAGCATGAGCCTTTCCCCACCCAGTTTACAAGATGAAGATGTTTTAAGGAACGCACCTGCTGCACATTAAAAGAGTGACAAAACCTAATGTTCCTATATTACATAAATCTTTGTTTGTCACATATGTAAATTTGTTAAGACGTATTAGTTCAAATTTCAAGGTTTTTTACTTAATTGTGGTACTTTGTGTTCCCTGTTCAGGGATTACTATGCCATTACTTATATAATAATTTATTAAACTTTATTTAACCAGGCAAATCCCATTAAGATCTCAGATCTCTTTTTCAAGGGAGGCCTGGGCCTGAAGGCAGCCTAACATGCAGATTTTTAACCTCTGGGAGAAAACGAGAGTGCCCGAAGAAAACCCACACAAACACGAGGAGAACATGCAAACTCCACACAGAAAGACCCCAGGTCCAACCCGGGGTTTGAACCCAGGACCTTCTTGCTGTGAGGCAACAGTGCTAACCAATCACTGCTGC
Organism: Kryptolebias marmoratus; assembly: GCF_001649575.2. Lineage (NCBI taxonomy): Eukaryota > Metazoa > Chordata > Actinopteri > Cyprinodontiformes > Rivulidae > Kryptolebias > Kryptolebias marmoratus. Next base: position 23,579,974 of record NC_051435.1, on the reverse strand, counting down.
TTAGAAGTATTCTTTTCTACATGACAATTACAAATTATTGTGAGTGAAATACAACAGGTACAACATTTCCAAAAAAATCTGTCATTGACAAAAAAGACAAATCAACCCAAAGAGAAAAAAAACTTACGTGTCCTCATTCTTTGCTTCAAGCGGAGGTGCAGGTCCCCTGGACTGACCCAGAGGGTCAAAGCTTGACCCTGAAAATACAGATTAACGCTGTAATAGGAGCACTTCTATGTTTACATTTTTACAATCCATCCTTATAAATAAATATGAAGGGGATTACAGTCTTTCTGTGGAGTAGAGGCACTAACTAAATAAATAAATAAATAAAACATCTATCTCCCAGCTCCAACTCTATACTCTGTCCCTGATAAAAATTCAACAATAACAACAAATAAACCATCATTAAGTAATAAACCACATTGACCAATGCTAAGAGGTAATTAGTACAAAGAGTTCAAAGTGAAATTTCTGATGAAACATTTACCACGTGTCATGTAGGAAGTGTAACCAGCTGCTCTGACAGCAGTCATCGGTCGAGCTGCCCCATCCTTTCATTTGAAAAATGACAAACATGCAAGTAAGTACATAAATAGTTTATTTTATGACTTTATTTCAACAAACATTATGCCTTGTCATAAAAGAAAAAGCCCAGGTGTATATCATAATGTTATTTATAATATTTAAAACATTTTCTGATTATAAAATACAGACTTGGATGGTTATTTGTTCTCACCTGCACAGCTCCAGTCACTGGTCTGCCCATTGACGAGGCCAAAGGTATACGAGACTATGTGAAAAGACATACTAGGCATAACTTATATTTTGCAATGTAGCTATTAAAGAAAAACACCTTCATTTGTTAAGGTACATTGGAGGTCTTTTTCATTGCTACCTTGGTTTTGTGTAAACTAATTATTTAGATGTGAGGGCTTTTTTAAATTTTGTACTTTTCAACAATTTAATTACAAAGATAATAATGATTATCTTCAGGTACGCACTTCAGTACTTTTGTCTGCACAACTACGTCTAATTTATTTTATCTTAAGCATAAAAAAGGTCTGTGGGAACCAAAATGTCAATTATAATTCCTGATTTTGAAGCTTCTTAGCATAATTTCTTCAACTTCACATTTGTTTTGTAAGCCAGGTCTTATTTAAAACTTCAAATCATTATACTTACTCCAAATGATGAAACTAAAGGCCGAGTTCCAATGGCAGTGCCTGGAAACTTTGCAGTCATCTATAATATCAAATATTATCAAATAAGTAAAAGGTTGCAGAAATTTGTGCACTGAAACTTCATGCATCCCTATTTTTTATTTTTCTTTACAAATTCAGAAATATTTTTGATAAAGCCAAGATCAAACCCCTTTGAAGTCACACTTACATTATGATTATGGGCTTTTTTATTTTTCTAATGATTCATTACTTAACTATTACTTTACTATATTTTTGAGAGCAACAATATCAACGAAAATTATGCCAACATGCAGATTTTCTCTAGACCCAATGGTATTCTTCTCTCTCTCCATCTCTATGAAAATTAAAATAAAAACAGTGTAACTGAGTCTTACCGGAGGTCTTCTTCCATGACTTGTTCTGATTGCTTGCTGGAAGCCCATATCATTCTCCAAATCCTTTTAAACATGAGAAAAAAATATACATTCTCTCCATGTAAAAATTATTTATTACAAAACTAAAGTGTCAGCGACGTAAAAGTGTGTAATCGTTCAATACACACAGCTTTTACAGTTTAAAGCTGTAACTATTACTAGCTGTAGGCTGTTAAAGTGAAAATCGGTGACTTAATACTAGTATATTCGCTTATATACTAGTATATAATGACTTACATACTATTATATACGTCCTTTATATACTAGTATATATACTTGACTTATATACTAGTATATACTATACTACTTATATACTAGTATATAAGTTATTGGTGAAAACTAACGGCTTGTTGCTAGTCTCTGTAGCATCAGATTGGTGGATAACTCACCTCTGAGTCAAATGTCGGATTAAAGTCGTTGTAACCCGAGTAAAGATCATCCTCCTCTACAGCCAGATGCACATTTTCCATCTCTGTTCTATATAAAACTAAAAAAAATGAAATTGCTTTGCGAGATGACGGGAAAAAAAACTATTTGTTGTCGTTGTAGGTTTTTACCCACAATTCAACGCAAAGTGGGCGGGCTGAGCTGCTTTTCGAGATTCAGATTGGTTGATTGATTGTCATTCACAATGCAGCATTAACATGATTGGTTGAAGGGATTCCCACGTTGCTAGGATACAGGAGTACGCTACAGCATGGCTGTTGTTTGTTTTCCACACCGTTTTTTTTTATCTAGTATTGAAGCATAAAAAACTGATGTGTCTGAAATGAAAAACTGTTTGTGGCTATTTGTTTTTCTAAACAAGGAAACAGCCTTATATCATTGACGTTTACAGGTTGTTTTAATTTTGTCCTTCTGGCTTACCGTACTACCCTGTCAGCGTGACACTAGAGGGGCGGAGCTAAGATTTTTATAGAAACACGGATCTTTGAGTCCCAGCTGCGCTTATAAATCATAAAATGAGTACTTCTGAGCTGAAAACCATCACCGTGATTGGCAGGTAAGCGAGGAAAGACGTTTCCACTGTGTACAAATCTGTTAAAAGGACTCAAATACGTCTTTAAAGTGTTCCTGAACTCGAAACAAACATCAAGTTGTTTCTTTTTGTGAAGAACTCATATTAAAGCGGTTTCTTTCATAGTTTCAAGGCTTGTAAGTGCTGTTTTCAATGCATATTTAAACCACTTTCATGTACTATTTGGGTCTGTTCTGTTTTGTTTTTACAGACTGACTTCACATTTTTCAAAACATTTTGATTACATTAAAACGATTTAACATAATTTAATCTTTTTAGGTGACAGGATGACACTTGTCTAACTTACTGACTCCCTGTGTTTGCCTGTTTATAGTATGTTTATATTTAATCTGTTTTCTGCACACTGCTCTTTTTTATGTGCACTCAGCTGAATTTGGTAAAAGTGACCTCTTTTAACCTTTAAAGTAAACACTGAACCTTTACATTAAATATGCATGTCATCTTTGCCTTTCTGCTGGTGTTAATCAGTGCATAATTTGCTGTAGAAATGCCCCGAAGATCAAAATCTCCAGATTAGTCATTTCTTATGCAGCAGCTTTTAATCTTTTGCAACATCCCTAAACTCACAGTTGCATAAATGGTTGGCCAATGTTCCAATATAAATAAAAGTGATGTTACCTCTCTTTTTCTCAGTGGGCTGATCGGACGCTCCTGGGCCATGATTTTTGTCAGTGGAGGTTTTCGGGTAAAACTCTATGACAACCAGCCAGGGCAGGCAGCCACAGCCGTCACAGAGATCAGGTGAACACACTGGACTGACCATTATATAATTTATTCATAATTAATGCTATATTGCAGCACGGACCTCTGTCTTCTTGTTTATTACAGAATAATCAGTTTCCTGAGTCTATCTAGGCTACTCAAATAAATCTGACTTCCCTGAAGTCGTGCCTAAAATGATGCTGTATAAAGTAAATAACTTGTCTCTGTGTGGATGGTGTATTATTCATATTAAATTAGATTATACATTAGCTTCATGTGGTGATATAAAACTGCTTTGGTTTGATAACATATTTTTATGTTTTAACAGAATGACATATCCTACAAAATGTTGCCATGCCCTTAAAATACCAATTAATTTAAACATAACACTGTTTTTAGTGAGCAGTTGGTAGTATTTGCTCTGAAATTTGTAGTATATGTGGTCTCAATGAAACTTGTTGATCTATTACTAATATTACAATAAGTTTAAAAAAGTGATCTTATTTAGAAGTCGGGGTCACAAACTGACTACATAGTTGTAAAAGACTAAAAACAATTCTACATTTTTACAGACTCCAAAAGTTAATCAGTTTTTAAATATATTTCTAATGATAATTATTTTAGAAAATTTCATGATGGTTCATGAGATATTTTGCTAACAGACAAACAGTCGTCAAACAGTTGGGAAAGATTCTCAGCTACTACCACACCTAATATTAATTAAATATCTGTAAAGTTGACTGAATTACAGCAATTTTATGTTTTCTAAGATCAGTTTGCTGTAGTGGCCATGTTGAATTGGGTTGCCTTCAAAAGTTTATCAGTTGTAGATGTACATCCACTGAGTAGTTTTTGATCATTTCATTATAATCCATCCAGTAGTTCATGAAACATTTTGCTAACAGATAGACAAACACACATGGGCAAAATTATTATCGCCTGCCTTTCAGTGGTGGGTAGTAGCGACAAAAAACCTTTAAAACTCTCAGCGCATTGATAACTCAACAAGGCCCTGTTCAAAATATCTTTTGCTTTTCTATTCTGTCCTTACAGAGAAAAAAACATGAATCCTGCCTGATCAGCAGCTTCTACCTGCTGTAAGAACTCACGGATGAACACATGTTGAGGCTTAAAAACAGCTTCACAGCCCAGTCAGCACAGGTTAAACATTACTGAGGAATGACAAGGGCATTTTGGTGAAAGTTCTGTGGAAAATACAGTGAAACAGTTTTAGATTAGTTTATTATTAACACTTTTATCCATAAAAAAAAAAACCAAATTTAGTTTAGGTTTACAGCCAAAAAATTGATTTCTAAAAGCATATTTCTTGGCATAATTGTAAAAATATATTTAAAACAGTAACCACAAATTAGCCTTAAAAACACAACAAAAAAAAACAAATGATTGTTTGGGCTGTGTGTGTTGTCATTTTTCTTTTGCTGACTTATTTGCAATGTTTCTTTAACCCGCAATAGTCCAGGTCACAAGTCTCCTCTGCTGTAATTTTGTAGCTCAGATGCAGAAAAGTTTGGATTTAATCTGTAGAACAGATTGTGTTCACGGCTTTTACGAAAAGGTTTTGAAATATGTGGACAACCTTTATTCTCAATTCAGGAAGTCTAACAAAAACTTGATGTTTTGTGTCTTTGCAGTGTGTTTTATGTGTGGGTTTCTTAACGGTCTCTCGTGCTGTGTGTCGGCTCAGGAAGCAGCTGGAGGAGCTGGAGAAAGCCAACATGCTGAGAGGGGAGCTGAGCACCGAGCAGCAGCTGGCTCTGCTCAGCGGTTCTGAGGACTTGGCCCAGGCGTTGGAGGGAGCCTTTTTTGTCCAGGTATCACAGCAGACCGCTGACGACACAAAAAAACGCACATTCTGTCCATTTGGGACAGGACATACAGCTCTGCTTTGTAGATTCATTATTGTAGAACTGGGGAACAAGATGGTTCTCATGTCTGTTTTTATTTGCATCATCATTGCGTGCCTTATTTTGAATAAATCACAGTCAACAATGACTTAACTAAGTTCACCACATGGTTCATTACATCGATTATACTCAAGGGGGCGATACATCATTACTTCTTTTCTGTTCTCTGCTAAATGAAATGAAGCACTTTTTTATTCATTTGAAAAGCAAAAGTTTATTCTGTTCTTCTTTCTACTCTCCAGTCTGTGTATGAAGTCATCCTAAAATATTTATAGATTATAAATGCCCATTAATAGAAAATTTAAGTTAACAATTAGACTTTAGAGCAACTACAGTAACCCTTTAAGTTTTATTTTTTAACGCTGCTCCGTTTTGCTTTTTATAAAGTTACTCAGTACTTGTTGTTTTGTCAAACAAGAACACAAAAAAGACACAGGAAGAATCTATGAAAGCTCTTGGATACACAGTTTTACAGCAACAGGATGCTGCTGCCCACTTACAGAAGGAGATTATGAATTAGGAGTTATGAATTTACCGTTTACTGTAGATGTAGTTTTATAGCAAACACAGTGGTCTGTGCATTAGATTATTTATTTTATCTGTCAAATTTGCAGGAATTTGATGTATATTTTACTTCTGAAACTGATAAATGCTCTTTAAACATTCAAGGTCCAAAATCCAATAAAAACAGTTTTATCAATGTCAAAAAAAGATATATAGAAAATGACACGTATGTATGTATGTTCGTGTGTGTGTGTGTGTGTGTGTGTATGTATGTATGTATGTATGTATGTATGTTTGTTTGAATAAGGTTGATATTATTCCTATTTTTTTAGTCAGACAGTACAATTGAGACTAAAATTACTGTTGTAAAAGATCAAGAAATGTTCACAAGAGTCCATCCTCCCATCCATTCATTTTCTTCTGCTCATCTGTGGTCAAGCAGTGGAAGTAACAAGTCCAGGAGGGAAACCTAGACACTCCTCTTTGAAGCAATACTGTCCCGTTTTTCCTGGGGGGGGTCCCCCAGGCGTTCCCAGGCCTAGAGAGTAGGATGTGCACAGATATTATATGGAGGGACGCAACCAAGACGCATCCTAATTAGCTGCTCAAACCACCTCAACTGATTTCTTTCAATGCAGATGAGCAACAACTCAGCTCCAATTTCCCCCAGATGATGAATCTTCTCACCTTATCTTTAAAGCTGAGGTTGGCCTTCTCACAGAGGAAGGAAGGCTCAGCCTTAGAGATAGAGTGAAGAGTTCTGTCATCTGGGGAGAGATCAAAGTAGAGACCCTGTTCCTTCCTGAAAGGAGTCAGTTGATGCCTACTGGACGCCTCCCTCTGGAGGTTTTCTGGGTACATCCCTCTAGAGGAATATCTCAGGGCAGACCCAAGACTCACTGGAGGGATTATGTATCGTTCCTGGCCTGGGAACGCCTTGGGATCCCCCAGGAGGAGCTGGAGAGTTTTTATTTTCACTGTGGTGTGCTGCAAAGACCTAACAGTTATATAGATGTTGTAATGTTCATTTTGACTCATTTTTATGTACTGCCTTATAATCAAGACAACTATTTTATTCATCTGCACTGTCAAAATTATTTATCCATGTTCGTACATGCTTTTCTTGCAAACCTAATACTTGTTTCTTTTTTTTTTTTTTTCAAAGAAATAGCAAAAGTGATCTGTTCTCTCAGTGGCAGTTCTGTTTGTGTTTATGTGTTTCAGGAGTGCGTATTCGAGCAGCTTGAAGTCAAGCAGCATGTCTTTCAGGAAGCAGAGCGTCTTGTGGGTGAAGACACTATCCTGAGCAGTTCCACGTCCTGCCTGGTGCCGAGCAGCGTTTTCTCCAAAGTTCAGAAGAGAAGTCGCTGCCTTGTTTCTCATCCGGTTAGTTCTGACACAGTACTGCTGTCAGTGACCTGTGTGACAGGAATTACAAGTTGAAAAAACATAAGAGAGGGTGTGAGGGTAGCTAATTAATGACTCTATCTTGTATTTATAAGCCCATTATACAGACCCTCCAGGATTTCGCGATGTTGCGATCGCAACTATTAACGCAAAATCAAGCAAACCCCGCAAAATCGCAACTTTTTGCAACTTTGCCCAAAACAACACAACTTTTCCGCAACTTTAACCCAATATTTATGGTGGAATACAAAATAACCCTAAATAACTCACAAAGAAGAGATGTGACGTCACATCCTGTTAACATCAGAATGCCGGGAGCGTGCAGGAGCAGAGACTGAAGCGAAAATGTGCGCTAATGCGTCACATTTGCCCACAAAGATTTCAGCAAAGGACCGCACAAAACACCGCAGTGAAGTTAGTTTTAAGTTGGATATTGGATATTCGCGCTCTGCAGAGTTAGCGGCGTCTTACTCACGGCTAACCCGAAACATCCAATATCCAACTTAAAACTAACTTCACTGCGGTCGCAAACCAGTTTCCTACCCAGCTGCACGAGAGTGAGGGGAAGCTGTTTTGCACATCCTGCAGTGTAATCATCAAACATAAACGCATCGACAAACACTTTGTGTCTGCAAAACATGTGAGGAGAGCTGCAGACGAGGGACAATCCAGAAATGGTCATGAATGTCAGTTTAGAAGCTATCAAAGCTCTCAAATAAAGCACCTTTTGAGAATGTCAATGTTTGTTGGTAATTATCTTACAAAACTACTAAGTATTTTTGGTTTATATATTAAAAGTTATGTTTTTTATTGATTTTAGTAAAAAAAAAAATTGCAACTTCTAGGAAAATGCCCTGTGAAATCAGGCATTTTAGCCGCAACAATCACAAAAAATGTCCGCGAAATCCTGGAGGGACTGATAGTATGCTAGTATCCGCTCACAAACAACGCTGAGGCTTAAACTGACAAGTTATCAACTAAATTTGCTGTCTTTTATGCTCCTTAAACTGGAGGATTTTGTAGTAAATTTGATGTAATGCCACAGTGGTGTAAGGGGAAAAGGAGATTACTGCAAAAAGACGTGCAAGGTAATTTATTGCAAATCCAAATCACGCTGCAAAACTCTGTATTGAATATATATTTAACTTTTTTTTTTCCTTTTTTTACTTGGAATACTGCCATTAAGATGTGGTCAAAACATTAGTAAAAATAGTTTCAAACAACAAAAGTACCATTTTTTTGAAGGAATGCGGATCACTTGCCAACTTGAATTTCAAACTTTAAAGAAAGATCTTGCACGTTCTGCTTGTGCTCAGAGTATGTGATAGGGCTCCGTCTCAGCTATAAAAATATTTCATTCTGTAGAGCGTATACAATACAGTGTATTTTATAAAAGCAACTAAGAGGAAATTAGAGGAGCAGGGGCAACATGTAATCCTCTACTAATCCCAGTGGCAAATCTTACATTTAATAAAATTGTTCCACATTCACACTAAAATGGATTGGGTTCTACTTTTGACATCTACATGGGTAGGTGTTTGGTAAATTAACAATTATGGTAATGTTTAAATACAGAAAAAGCCTTTCATCCAACCTTTATTCAAACATTGAGTATAATGAAGGCAGAATATAAACATCACCCATAAAGGTTCTGACAGGTAGAACAAAGGAAGATTACAGGTTCTCTGTAGTAGTGAAATAAACCGTATATTATTTGTACTTGTTTTGTTCTTTTCAGGTAAACCCACCTTACTGTGTGAATCTGGTGGAGCTGGTACCTCACCCAGAGACAGCAGCCACCGTTATGGACACCACCTTTACTCTGATGACCAAGGTAAAGATTAACCAGTCCAAGCCTCAATTATGTCTGAACATGCAAGAGGGATGAAAAGGTTTAATGAAAAAAATGAAAATTCAAAAAATGTTTAGCAATTTTATTATAACAGTCGTAAAATCCTACTATTTGCTGTCACTAGAGACAAAAATCATTTTACTTTGATGAATTATTTTTGTCACACAAGATTCAGAAGTTGAGTTTCATAACACTAAAAAAGTGGTATTCTTAAAAGTAATAAATATCATTGTGTTTGTGTTTGGGTGTGTCTTTTACCAAAATATCTTATGAACCACTCAACAGGTTTTAAACTTTACAGAAATGAATCATTGGATGTGCATCTACAAATGCAAATACTTAAGAAGTCAACCCAATTCAAGAAGCCACCACGGCTAATCACCCTTAGTAAATACTAAAAATGGCTAAAACTCAAGTCTTTTTAAAGATATTGAGCTCTACTGGTGGAAACAGTGTGTACTCCAGTTTCCTCCCAGAGGCCAAAAACGTGCATGTTAGGTTATTTGATATCTCTTAAATTGTCCCTAGGTGTAAGTGAGAGTGTGAATGGTTGTTTGTCTTGTTTGTCTCTATGTGTCCCTGTGATGGACTTGTGACCTGTCCAGGGTGTCCCCCGCCTCTCACACAGTGACTGCTGGGGATAGACACGAACTTCCTGTGACCCAGAATTGAGAAGCGGGTAAAGAAAATGGATGGATGGATGGATGGATGGATGGATGGATGGATGGATGGATGGATGGATGGATGGATGGATGGATGACTCATGAGATCTTTGTTTAAAACTCTGGCATGCAAGGCTGCAGGCAACATGCATTCCTTCAAGAAATTCTACTTCTATAACAAACAGCGTTCCTATGGATTTTAAGGTTTCCGCAATAATGAATTCAAATTTATTGTGAATCCAAAGACTTGTGTTCTTTTACAGCTTCTAATGACCTACAAATGTAGAAATTCACATGGTCACATGTGAAAATATGTCAAAATAAATGGTAGCATTCTTTGTAGGAATGCATATCACCCGCCATCTTGCTTGCCAAAATTTTATATCTTGCCTGATCAGTTAATGCTCCGAGTGTGTTGAGAATGACTCTCAGCTACAAACACAATACATTTTAGACCAATATCAGTAAAACTGACTGAGTTATAGTCTTTTTTTTGTTGTTTGCTACGGTTGACTACCTGTGGCAGCAATCTTGAATCAGGCTGACCCCAAAAGTTAATCAGTTAGATCAGGGGTGTCCAATCCTGGTCCTCGAGGGCCACTATCCTGCATGTTTTCCTTGTTTCTCTGCTCCAACACACCTGATTCAGTGGTTAAATGACCTCTTCTTGTTCTGCAGAAGCCTGTTAATCACCCATTGATTCATATCAGGTGTGTTGGAGCAGAGAAACAAGGAAAACATGCAGGATAGTGGCCCTCGAGGACCAGGATTGGAGACCCCTAAGTTAGATGTACAACCAATGGTTACTTTTTGAACGTTTCAACAAAATCAATTCAACAGTTTGTAAGAGATTTTACTCACAGTCAAACAAACACACACAGACAATACATGATTGCTCGCTTGATACATGACGTGAATCAAGTGAAATGTGTGTTTTACCCACAGAAACCACACATCTGAGCTGTCCTTATCCAGTCAACTTGATCAGCTTTATATGGATTTGAAGCATCTTATACTCAGATTTTAACCTAGTTTCATATGTTTTTAATCACTTTATTGGTTGGTTTATTTTCTATTTTGTTGCATTGGTCTACATTTAGGTGAACTATACACCCAACAGCCATATCATTATGGACACCTCAGCCTTTTTGAACTGGTCCTATTTTTTGCCACTGAAACGATTCATACTTTTCAGGCACTAGACGAATTAACACTAAGGAGGTTTTGGAGGCCTTGTGGATTGTGTGCTGGGGGTCTCTGTAGTTTGGGATTTCACTTCCTTTGGCAAAATACAACTCCTACCAGTACTGAACAAATGTAATTGTGCTAAAAACAAGCTAAACAAAACAAACACTACAAGCCTGCTGGGGTTAATTTCATGCAAAATTCTAACATAAGTTTAAATTTAAACATTTTTGGTTTTCAAAGAATGATTTTGAAGCTACTAATAGGATTTGAAGTTGAATGATTTCATGACTTTATTGCTATTCTTTTAAAGCTTATGTTGAAATAAACAAAGATAAAACATAAAATTGATTTCTTCAGCTTGAACTTGTTCAGACTCAACAAGTGTTTAAATTAGTTCATATTGTAAAATCCTTTCTACTTTTTGTTTTCTGTACAAAGAAATTCCTCGGGTTATGCAAAGTTAAAGAAGCATTAGTCTGATGTTTTATTGCTTCAGTCTTTTTTGGAGTGATTTCTCTGCTTGACTCTTGATTTGTTGTGGTTCAGGTTGGCCAGGCGCCCATCCGTCTGAGAAAAGAGATCGATGGCTTCGCCGTTAACAGAATCCAGGCCGCCATCACTGCAGAGTCATGGAGGCTGGTCCAGGTCAGTGTCGACATGAGGTTTGTTGTTGAAAAGCCTGCTGAAGTTTTTACAAAGTAAAGTCAATCACTTTTCTTCTTACATTCACCACAAACCTTTAAGTTATTGTCTTGTGACTCATCTCTTGGTTTTATCTAGTAGGACTGCTACTTTTCTTTATTTGTCTTTCTCGTGAACACAAAATTAGCCAATATTCTATTTGAGAAGAGTACTTTTTATTTGTGAAAATAACAGGAATTCTGATGAAACGGTTACATTAATGTAAATTCCGTCAATATATTTATCCACAAAAGTCCAGTCTGCTCTGATAGGCTGATGAGGTACATTTTACCTATATGAAATTAAGCAAAATATAAATATTTATTTACATTTTCTAAAGCTAGTTCATACCCCCAACATACAGAAGGAGTTCATCATGTTTACATCTTTGTCAAGTTTTTGAGAAATGTCAAAAATACCTGATTTATTTTATTAATATGTGCCCAATGCAAAAAATCCATCAGGCATAAAAACATTTAAACATCTGGTGTTATTTGGACCGGGGTGATTTTGATTGCTGTACAAAGTATACAGACTTTTTCCTAAATAAGTAACCACTTTATTGTATATACCAAGATTATGATCTGTTATTTACTAATGCTGTCAAGGCGGAGCATGGCGAACCCAGAATGCAGACTCCTCATGAAGTTTGAAAAAAACATAAAAATTTATTTTTAAACAAGAAACGGACGACGGGGCAGCCAAACAAACTACAACAAAAATCCAAGGCAACACAAAACGACAAGGCAAGGCACTGAAGGCGAACAAAATAATCAGGAGAAAAGAGACAATGGACCAGCGAGGAAGTGGAGAAAGTGACCCGGTTTTAAACACAGAGGATAATTAGGTGAAGTGGGCACAGGTGAGTGATAACTAATGAGCAGGTGGAGATGGGCGTGGCAGGCAACCAAGTGACAAACTGAGGAGAAGTGAATGATAACAGGAACACAAGGTAGAAACAATACAAAGACAAAACATGAAAACAATAACCCAAAATACAAAAGAAACCTCAAAGAAAAAAACAAAACAAAACCCAAATCCTGTGATAATTACAGAATAGTTAGCTTTATTTAAAAGGCCATGACAATTACTGGCAAATAAGGTGAAATGATTATCAGTATTATAGTTTTCATATGATCTAATTTTATATTCAAATTACTTTGCATGTCATCATTCTCACAATCTATGGCATAAATGCACCAGTATTTTGAAAACAATGACAAAATAAGATTAGATTTCATGTTTGGTTTCCTGTTCACATTGATATACCAAAATGGAGTTTTTTTTTGTTTTGTTTTTAAACTTCATTTTGGATTGTTTTTCTCACTAAAAACTTTGTTTGTGGACGAGAGAGTTTTAAAAACATATCCGCAGTAGTGTGGGGCCTCAAAGGAAATTTTTTAAAACACCCTCCAAGATGAAGGCAGTTTTTGGTGTATCTGTGTGGACTTAGGATTCAGGGTTTTTCAGAATGTCTTTTTTCTTTTTCTTTTTTTTTACAAGCACGCCTCTTTGTGCCCTAGAAACCAATGCAACAATAGTCATTTTTACAGTTTTTTTATGATTATCTGGCTCTAAACTTATCCATACAGTGTCATACTTTACTCATGGACTTGAAATGGGTAAAATCTGAGAAGAAATTGTAAACACATAAATATAAGTTATAATCCATCCATCCATCAATTTTCTTTACCCATTTCTCCTTTCCGGGTCACGGAGAGCTAGTGCCTATCTCCAGCAGTCGCTGTGCAAAAGGCGGGAGACACCCTGGACAGGTCACAAGTCCATCACAGTGACACATAGAGACAAATGAGACAAACAACCATGCATGCTCTCACTCACACTTGGGGACAATTTGATAGTTTCGACTTAACCTAACATGCATGTTTTTGGTCTGTGGGAGAAAACCAGAGTACCCGGAGTAAACAGACGTGAGCACAGAGAGAACATGCAAACTCCACCCAGAAAGGCTCTAGGTTGGGAAGCAATCCTGCAACCTGGGAGGCGACAGCTCTAACCACTACTCCACTGTGCCACCCTAAATATAAGTTATAATATCAAAGAGAAATGCAACTTTAGGAATTGTTTTTAACAAAATTAAGAATTTTCTTTCTAATAAGAATATTAGGGGCAGTGTGAGGTTCAGTGTTTTGCCTAAGGACACTGGTATGCTGCAGAGGATTGGACCCCTGATTTTCTGATTGTAAGCTGACCTACCTGCTGCTACAAAGCAGCACTAAAAATACAACTCAAGACTTTTATTTTAGAGTTTTAGGCTGTACGCTTTCTTGTAAAAGTCAAAAAAACAAAAATAGACACCAGAGTGTTTTCTGATGAGGAAGCAGGGCTGGCTGTACCCAATATAGTGTAAAAAAATAAAAATAAATAAAATAACAGAAAGTCACACATAAATGAAAAAATAAAGTCTCAAAATAGTAACAATAGTTCAGAACCTCACTGCAACAAGCCTAGAGTTAAAATCTTGTTCTCTCGGAGACAAAAGCTTGACAAGGAGACATACATGTAAGATCAGAGAGTTTTAAGAAGTTTAGAAATTCAGATGACGTGGGAAAATCTGTTGCTGAACCTGGCTAATCTGCCTGGATGTTGTGATTTGTCTTCCCAGAGGCAGTGGTGTCTCTCACATTGTTAACGTCCAGAAAGTACCGCTCCAGTGACCCTTTCTGAGTTTTGAGATATTCCAAGTGCAGCCGAGCATTTCTCTGACGGAATGCTTGAAAGGTGGTCCCAAACATGTTCTGTTGGGCTGAGGTCAGGTGACCCTTTCTCAAACATTTTTCTTTTTTTTTTTTGATGTGTTGTGCCTCAGTAACTAATGAAAAAAGTAATCAGATTAATCAAATTTTAAAAGATGATCAAAAACCAACAACAAAGCTGTTTTAGGGAGCCTCAGATATGTAACCTACAATATTTAACCTCAAGATGTTTTCTAGTGTTTTGTGGACTATTTCACATTAATATAACTAACATACACAAAAACTGTGTTGTAAAGTTTGGAAACATACATGTATATTTTAACATTTAAGGGTCCTTTACGTAGGCTGTATAATGCATTTTGCAGTCTAGGCTTTTTAAAAAATAAGTAATTTGATGACTTTTAGCGAAGTAGTCCAAGTAGTTCAAGTAAGCATGCAGTCAGGTGAGAACACTTGTTGTGTTAGTCACTGTTACAGAACAACCACTGAGAACATTTCAGTTCTGAGAATAACAAATAAAACCACTTCAGGGAAATTCTTTCACTGCCAAGCCTCTCACTCCTGACTTTAACAGCATCAGTGGATCCAGCGTAATGTTTGTGATTTCACACAGGTCTGTGCAAATTCAAAATCATATCTGCTAATTGCTGCCACCAGAGTGGGGGGTAAAAAAACAACAAAGTTTATTTTCAAATAAAAAATGTAAACATTACAATTACTTATCAGTAATAAAATATCAAGCATGTTATGTATACAGATGCACAATTTATAAGTCAGTTTATTCTTTTAATTACTTTGCCTTTCTTCCAGTTCTCAACCAATCAAAATCCTGCTCTTATTAGCGCACTTTCTGTAAAAGAGCTGGATTTGAGGCAGGCCTCCTCTTTATCAGGAACACAAGATGGCTGCCACAGAGGACACACTCACACGGTAAAAAATAGGAGACGTCTGACATACATTTTATGCGTAGTGCTCCATGTCAACACTACTCAACACCTCTGCTGGTTCTGCAATTCCTTATTTGTGAAAGCTCACATCATCACTGGACATGGCTGGCTGGATTATTGATTCATGAATGACAAGAGTCAGCTTAAAGAGAGACTCGTCTTCGTGGACATGTCACTGAACTGTTTTGTTGTTTCATGTCAATTGTTTTTGTTTTATTACTGTGAAATGAAGAAGTAATATATGAGATGTTGCAGGTTGATCACACCTCCTGTCCACCGTATTGCTATAGTAGGTCTTAAAGATTAAACACCTGCTCTAGAGTAGACTGTTCACTTTTTTAGGGCCACATACATTTTTAGAGAAAATGGGATATTTAGTTAGTTGCAGTTGGCAGTTTGTGCCACTGGATGACCCCTCATTTAATGCAAAAGGTCCTTAAAGGTTCAAGAAAACAGAAAATGTGACAATTTTTGCGTTTTGCAATTTCTAGTATTTCTAAAAAATTAAAAACTTTCACAGAATTCCCTTTACTGTGTCCAAATTTTCTAATCCATACAGTAGGTTTATGGGCATTTAATCTATTTTATTTAGACTTTGTAGGCAATGGGTTTGCTTGATTCATAAAAAATACATTTAAAAGATACTGAATGGTCATAGATTTTGAAAAAAATTCTGACTTCAGGAACAAATTCTGGTTTTACCTGAGTTAACTAACAGCCCCTTTGTGTATACTCTCTGCTTAAATCTTTAACAGAATCTCTACAAATAGTAAAAAAAATCATGAAAAGCAAACAGAACGTAAAGTTCAGCATTGAACATCAAGGCCTGTAGTCTGGCAGTGGCCTTGTGACTCTCCCTTGCCCCTCAGAATACACACACAAACCCAGAAAATGGTCCTTGACTTGAGGCCAACATTGGAAAGCAGAGCGGCTGAGAAAGCACCTCGTTACCCCAAATGATTATAGTGGAGAGAAACCCCACCCACCACCCCGCTTTTCTCAGATAACGGCCTCGTTGTTGGGAACAGGAGCCAAACAAAGACGACCCTGTCCATTTCTTCCTACTCACTCGACTCTCTGTATCTGTTTCCTCTGTGGTAGGCCAAAGATACCTGAACCCCTCCCTCTGTCTGGCCCGCCTCCCATCCCTCCATCGCTCCATCCTCAGCTCTCTCCTCCCTGGACATAATCCTGAGGAAACATACTGATTAGGGAAACTCAATATATTGGGAGTATTGTGCCTAGATCAAATAGAAGTTTGTTCGTACGCTATAAAGTATAATAACTACCACTGAGAATATTTAATCTATCTTAATGGTGAAATAATCAAAATCTGAACCAAGTTACTCAGACTGGGACACACTTCCTCTCAACGTTCACCTGCTATTTTTTTCAGCTGTACTGCGTAAAGAGTAGCCGTTTAAAGTAAATGTTTGTAATAGGTTAACTTAAATGTGGCTTTGTTTTTCTTGTCTCGCTCCATCAGGATGGTGTTATCTCAGTGAAGGACATCGATCTGGTGATGTCAGAGGGATTGGGAATGCGTTACGCATTTATAGGCCCCATGGAAACAATGCACCTAAATGCACCTGAAGGTAATGTTTCCTGTTTGGACCTTCTGCTCCTGCATACAGACGGTCACCCTCACTATCCTCTAACCCTAACCCTCCCTCAAACTCAGCAGTTATCAGCACCACTTTTATTTCATTCATTTTATGGGCCTTAAAGCACATAAAAACATGTTTTTAAAAACATTTTTACTTTTCATTACTTTAAATTGATAATTGATAAATAATTGCTATAGATAATGTATGTTTTTTTCCGTTTAAATAAGTTTTTATCAAACTCGAGGTGTTGCATTGACTTAAACAGGATTACAACACAGTATGATGTACATAACAATCCACCATACATGTGGCGTCTAGTACTGTGATGCTCCTGTGTGTGCGTCACACTGAGAGTGAAACCTCGGGGAGATGGAGAATATCAAAGGGGAGTGTGAAACCCAGAGAGTAACCCTGACTGCTCACACACACACACACACACACACAGAGTAAACTGGCTGAACAAAGCAGTCTTTTGATGGGTAGCTGAATGCACTCCCTCACACCACTCTCATCACAGCCTTCAAACCAGGTGCCAGCTCTACTTGTAGTTAAAGTCTTAAACCTTTTTTGGGGACTTTTTTCTAACTTAGGGAGCAGCAGAAGTATGATCATGTTCTCAAAACCTTGTTTAGACCTAGCTCTGTTTTAAGTTCAAGTCTTTAGATGTGTCCAATCAGATACTGAGGCCCTCAGGCATTCTATTTATCCTTCTGCTCTTACCTGAATACTTTTACCATTAAGCTGCACAACAGAACACTGTTCTTTAAGGGAATGATCCACTTAAAGCTGCTGTTTGTAGCCCAAAGGGAGGTGCAAAACCTTTTTAAAAACACAGAGCCAGTTTGACCCACTTCTCCAACACCTACTGGACTTTGTTGAAATAGTTGCAAAACACAAAAGCACAGATGACAGTGTCAGGGATGAGAGTGAAGATGATACAGATCTAAGGACAAAGGAAAAGTCTCTGTGTAAATGCTGTGACACTTTCTCATAACATGGGTGATAACTGAAAAAACATTGTAATCCCTGTTAAACTCTAATCTGATTTAAGCAGTGATGTTATACTATTGAATAGTATAACACCTGTTAACATGTGCATTCATAATTAAAGAAACAAATCAAATCAATCAAATTGAAAAATTGGGCACAATTAATGTCTTCCCTTTTGTGAATAGCTTTATGAACGACCTCAGATTTAAAAAAGATTCATTCTGAGCAGACTGATGAGCTGACAGCTCGTCCAAACAGTGCCAACACTAAAGTGGACTGCTGCTGTCTTAAAACATCTCCAAGCTCAAAAACTTTATAGCAATTCAGACAAGTATTATCTTTTTAAACCTTTATACTGCTGTCAATTTTGTATTACTTGATTATTCTGGCAGAAATATTATAATAATCCTGCCAGAACTGCTACAGGCTATACCAAGTGCTACAGCTAGCTGCTGCTTCTGCTATTGGTGCTTGCAAATAATCTCTGCTGTATAATGTGAAACTGACTGTGATGTAAAAGTTTATTATAAAAAATCTTGCACAACCAGCTATAAAATCGTTAAGATTTGAGTTGTTTTAAGATAGCAGCAATTCATTTTAGTCTTGGCCCTGCTTGGACTAGCCATTAGCCCATCCGTCTGGTCAGAATTAAATCTATTTCTCCAAACTGAGGTCGTTCAAAGAGCTATCTACAGCAGGTAAGATATTAATTGTTCATAACCTACCCACAGAACCTTGCTTCAAAAGATCCGAACTGTATTTTTTAGTTGTTTTCTAAGAAAAATGTAAAATTCAGTTTCTCCCAAGCAAACCTTTAACTGTTGTGTATTTTCTCTTTAATACAACTACAATCAAGATGTCATGTTAAGAAAAAACAGGTTGGAAAGCCTCATCTCTCGTTCATGTGAGATGTTTAGTTGAATGTAGGTGGTACTTATCCCACTGTTGTGTCATGTGTAGTGAGTTCTACTGAGTTCAGTGCAAACATTCAAAGTTCAGCTTGAGAACATTATGTGAGAGTAAAAGTGCCATTTTTAATGTCTTGTAACTATTTTGTGTGTTATTCTGTTTGCTTTAATAGCTTTAAATCTAGTGTGAAACTTTCTTTCAGTGAACAGGATTGTTTTTACTGAAGCATCACTGATTTACCTCAGTTGGGAGAACCGGTGTGAAGCAGTTTGAGCACTTTTTAGTCCCTTTTGAATTTTACCATAGGGGATTCGTAATTCTTCAAACACATTGTTCTCACCTGCAGGGTTTTTATCGGAGGAATGTGAACAGACCACATGGCTGGGCCTCTTTATGATACTTTTTGTCCACTTATTTTATTATTTCAAAGCCTACGTTGTGTCTGTGATCCTGCAGCTTTAAAGGACATTTTAACCAATCTTATAACATGAGCTGGTGGCAGATTTGGTTTATATACTCTGTGTTTTTAAGAGCAACATTACAGGCTTGTAGTTGGCTACACAAATAATTTTAACTGTGTTAATGTTCTATAACACAGAAGATCAGTAAAATGTACATGCAGGACTGTCATAATGAGAAAATATTTTATAATAATTTATGGCTTTTTTAGCTGAGTTATTACAACAATAGTTGTAGTGGAGGAAAAGCAGAAACCCATTGATTAATGTTTAACAATTTGTTTGAGCCGCACTTAAATCATTGATTAACCGAATTGTACAGTGCCTACATCACAAAATAGTCATTAAAGATTAATAAATAATGAGAATGGTTCTAATGAATGTGTCTGAAATTTAAACCACAGATTCTTAAAGTCTGTAAAGGGAGACCTGCGGGTTATTTGAAAGGCATTAACATTAAAATCTAACCAGAAAAAAAGCTCTCCTTTCAGAGTGACAAACATTTATGACAAATAAAACTAAAAATTGTACATTTTATTATTTTTCATCAGTGTTTTTTTTCTATGTTGTGGAGAACATAACAGGGTCATTATTTTGTATAAATGGAACCTAAATTACATTTACACATTCTACACATTCACATTCAGTCACAAAAAGGTTTTGGACCTGTTCATGTTGTTAAAGACATTCATCAGGGCTTTCAATAAAAACATCAGTTTTTCACTCTTTAACAGGAGAAGACATTTTATCCAACAGTGATATTCAGGGTGTTTGTTATGCATGTGGAACATTAGTGCTTCTTGACTGCCTTCTCATTCCCTCACTAATTTGTGCTCCACCACCTACTCACAGGTTTGGAGGACTACATGAAGCGATATGGTGAAGGTATAACCCGGGTGCTGGCTTCCTTTGGGCCGGTACCTGACTTTTGTGGAGAAGCTGCCAAAAACATCTATAAGGTAACATGAGTAAAACGTCAGAAACACATATGCTCATTAATGGAAACTTGTGACTGAAAGTTTAATATGTGACAGCGTTTATTTATTGAGGTCAAAGTCATTTAATAACTTAGATCATAAATATTCTCCTGTTTGTGATTACTTCCTTTGGAAGCTGATTGATGGTGCCTTTAGTTCTGCTTGACTGAAAGTCAATGGTTTCTCCTTCCTTCTGCCTCAAACTGCTCTATAAGCAGTCACATGTTTTCAGGTGTTTGTCTCAGAAAGTTAACGTGTTGAACTGAACTAATTTAGAGGTCAAAAGCAGTCAATCTTGTTTTGCAATACTTTGTAGTCTCATTGAAGAAATTCTCAGGGAATGTACAGCTAAAGTACTTTTTAAATTGTGAGTATAAGGGCAGCACTGAATCAAAAATCAACTAAATCCATCATCATTAACTTTGGCATTTGTTAGGATTTACACCCCGGTGGTCCTGAGGTGGGATATCTCAGTTCAAGATAACTTGTTGAACAAGACCATCAACAGTGTGTTCGCTTATATGAGAAACTCCAACATGAATGTGTGTGTGAATCCTTCTCCCTTTCTTTTTTTTCTGATAAAACATTTGCCTCGCATGCATTAGAACTTTCTTCATTGGGTCTCAGAGAGTGGAGAGAGTCTCAGAAAATTAGAAGATGAAAGTCTGTAGATCAGTAGAAACTGGAACATCACACTGGGATTGAAGGTTCTGCTTTGAAATGTTTTAAGTCATATTTATCTGACAGATTTTAGTTTGCTCGCATTTATGATGTGTCCTCCACATTCACCAGAGTTAGTTACAGCTTTCAGCCATCTTAGACAAAATCTTTTGTTGTGAAAGAATCAGAAGAAAAGTTTTGGTCACAAGCTTGAATCCGTGATCTGTGGTTGGCCAGTGTGACAAAATCACTGACGGTGGATATATCACTCTTATGACCAAAGAGTGTCTAAAAAAAACATGCACGTTAGGTTGCCTTCAGGTCCAAGTCTCCCTTGAAAAAGAGATCTGACATAACAGTGGGATTTGTCTGGTTAAATAAAGGTTTATAAGACCACCTATGACAAATATTATGCAGTTTCAGAAATTTTAAGCAAAATTTGTGCAGTGACTCCTGCAATAGACTCAGCCATAAGCCTGTCCACGGGGCTCTCCTTCTCCTCATCCTTCTACCCCTTTTTTTTAGTCCAACTTTAATAAAAAGAGAGTTAATTCCAGCGCTTAATTTCCATTTATTGTTGGATTGATATTTCTGTAAAATCTTGTGACAAACCTGATTCTGGTGTCCAAGTTTTACGATTTCTAAAATCAGTGTGAGTTGGCCTTTAGAGGAAAATTTCTGATTTTCAACAGGAATCACCCAAGAGCGTTATAAATTAATAAAGACGTAAGCTGCACAGGCTCTATAGAGCGTGATGAAGGTGCAGCAGAGCATCTCATGGATGCAGAGAATAGCATGAAGAACTTATTTGGTGAGTACTAAAAGTGTAGCAGTGTCGCCGCTTTCATTGTCATCCAGCCACCTTCTAAGAGGTCATGAGAGCTTAGTGGGGCTGTCATCCAGTGTGAAGGCGGCTTTACTCACATGTGTTGTCTTTACTGGTGTCCACAGGAGATGTGTGAGGTGATTCCCAGTGACCAGCAGCATCTGTCAGCCAGGAAGGAGAGGAGGGACCAGCTCCTCATGGGTCTGGCCAAGCTGAAGAAGAACCACTGAGATCATCACAGAGGGCCTGGAATGCCAAAATCTGAAGACCGAAGACCGAAATGATAGAAACCTTAAACATTTTAGATCTTTGTTCTCAATCTGACAGACAACTTGGGTTGTTTATTGTTCTGCCTTCAGACAGTTATTCTGTAAACTTTGGTAATGATAGGATTGAAACAGTAAATAAGATCTTGAATATTAAGAATATGTTAAAGTGATTTAAAAAGTATTTGCTAAATGGTCACAAACATTTTTATAGCCAGCATAACTGGATAGCTACACATCAGGAAGCAGAAATTCTTTATTTTGTTTTTCAATTTTTTTTGAAAAACAATAGTTTTTCAAAAGTTTTGATCAATAAAACAGTATTTCCTAGTCTTATAGCCTCTGTTTTGTCATCCTAATCATAAAAAAGTTTTTTTATTGTTTCTGTCCATTACACCTAAACAAGTTGATCATGTGTGTTGTGTCAGATGGTCACAAAGCAGGAAGTAATGTCTAAAAACATGTCACAAGTTTACAATGATTCTCAGGCTTGCAGCATTGTTTCTGCTCCACTTATGTGAAATATTTTATTTCATGGAGGTTTCCGAGCAGAGTGACCGTCATGTGATCCCTCCACTGTCTACCTTTATATGTGTGAAGTTCAAATGATCATTTACCAAACCAGTTCTCAGGGCACACTATCCTGCACGTTTCAGAGGTTTTCCTGCTTCAACACACCTGATTTTAGTTATCGAGTCATTAACAGGCCTCTGCTCAACTTGATGATGTGCTGTTGAAGTAATTTCTCACTTGAATTCAGGTACGTTGGAGCACAGGCTCATATAAAACATGCAGAACAATTTGCCTCAAGGACCATCGCTTATAGGTTAAAGAATGTGAAACGTGTTTTTCTCAGTATTCTGTCACTTTCCAAGTTGTTTTTCTCCTACATCTGCAGCAATATTGAGGAGGAAATATTGTTCCTTTTTATAAAAGCAGAATCACACTATGTCAGTACTACACATAATGAAAATGTCGTTGCATAAAGCTAAAAACAGATGTAAACATATGTTTGATTTATAAATATTTTTTAAAACATTCATGTGAAATGTACTGGGGATCATAAAAAGAGAATCTCTAAAGATTTTTAAGTTTTTTTTATACTTCATTTTGAAAATGAAACAAATTTTCAGGTTTAAATAGTATTTAACTCAATAAACTTTTTATTTTCACTTTCTACTGTCTAACAAGTATTGCTGAACAAGTTGCTACACTGTTTGAATTTACAGAATCCATTGTTATTGTTTTGTATTGCTAATAGTAGGTAATCTTGTTACTGAGCACAAAAAGATCAAATCTAATGATTTTCCTACTTGCAACTAAAACACAGTTAAGTCAAATCTGAAGTCATTCCCAGCAGCAGTAGTTTATATCTTTTTAGGTTGGGTTTTATGGAAATGTTGTCAACAATAAATACCCTACTTGCTGTAGATGGCTCCTTGAATAATTTGAGTTTGGAAAAATGGAGTTTATTTCTAACCACATTGACAAGCTAACATCTAGTCTGAATGGGTCCAATTCCAAAATGGATTGCTGCCGCCTTAAAACAAGTACAGTATCAAAGCTTTTATACATGTTAAAAATACTGTGGTTATTTATTAGTGCAAATTGCAGCAGCAGCAAGCTGTAGCTCTTCAAGTGCTGCCTGGAGCACTTCTGATAGGAAAATCATATTCTGACAGGATACTAATGTAATGCAAAATTGATGGTGGTGCAACGTTTATAAAGGAGTTGGATTTGTTTTAGGACAACACCAATCCACTATGATCTTGGCTCCACTTGGACTAGCCACTAAATCATCTGTTTCTCCAAAACGAGGTTGTTCAAACAGCTATCTACAACAGGTAAGATATTGAATGTTCACAACTTCTTCACAGAACTCCACTTCAGTAGGTTTGAACATCTTGAAGATTTCAAAATACAAGTTATTGCTCACCCACAATAAACTGGGTTTCATTTGTTGCTGTAGCCAAATGAGATTTTTTACTGAAATGCTCTTTAGTAAATGTAGAGAGCTATGTTACACTGCTGACCTCTTATCTACCCATCATAAAACTTCATCAACCCTCGGCTTTTGTCAGCACAGAGTCGTCCTGATTTTCCAGTCCTGGCACCTCCCTGATCCTGGCCCCTCCCTGTCTGTCTGCAGGAGGGATGATGGAAAACCTCCGGAGACTCAGGTGCACCTCACACTGCTGCACATAGACGAGACGCAGCTCGTCCTCGGACACCCAATCTCTGATTCTGCTTCAACGCACCGAAAGCAAAAGGACCGGCTGTTCATCCTTATTCATGGAAACACTTTACCTTTAATTTAAGGATACTCTCTGCAGAGAAAAGGTGAGTTTTATCCATTTCAGTTTAATTCTTGTGTTTTATTCATGTTTTTGCATTCTAACAGCAGAACAACAAACACCTCTCGAAATGATGGTTTGCATTAATTCTGCTGCTTGTTCAACAGGCCACCATCATTTAACACCACTTATATTCTATAATATAGATGGTTTTCATAATTTAATACATTTTCAAAACAAAACCCCTAACTTTAACAATTTTATTAATAATATAATGTGGTAACATAAAAGAAAACGAGGAAAAATCTCTGTTTAGTGGACCAGCAGGAACATTGTATTTAATGCTCCAACAACTGAGGCGTAAACAAACTGAAATCAAATATACCTGACTACTAAAAACATAAATGTTGTCAAAAAGCTTAGGAGTATTTGTACAGACCGCCTGTACGGTCTGTACAAGAACTGTTCTATGTCCTGGAATGTGGGTCTGTTTGTTTTTCCTGCCCTTGAAACAGATTTAAAGTCTGTCTTGTTTTTCATGTCAGTGTGTCGAACTGCCTCAAGTTTTTTTTTTGTTTCTTTTTTGTTCAGCAGATCAGCAATAGTTCTGACTCTGAACCCTCTGATTTGTTAAATCTTTCAGGTTTGTCCTGAGCTTCCAGCGTCCTCTCCACCAGGATGAGTTGGGGGGCGCTCTATGCCCAGCTGGGTGGCGTCAACAAACACTCCACCAGCCTCGGGAAGATCTGGCTCTCCGTGCTCTTCATCTTCCGCATCACCATACTGGTTCTGGCTGCTGAGAGCGTGTGGGGAGACGAGCAGTCAGACTTCACGTGCAACACGCAGCAGCCCGGATGTAAAAACGTCTGCTATGACCACTTCTTCCCCGTGTCGCACATCCGCTTGTGGTGCCTGCAGCTCATCTTTGTTTCCACTCCTGCTCTGCTTGTAGCCATGCACGTTGCCTACAGAAAACGCGGGGATAAGAGGACCATGCTGTCCTCCAATGGCACTGAAAACACAGACCTGGAGACCCTGAAGAAGAGACGGCTGCCCATTACAGGTCCACTGTGGTGGACCTATACCTGTAGCCTGTTTTTCCGGCTCATATTTGAGGGTGGGTTCATGTACGCTCTGTATTTCGTCTACGACGGCTTCCAGATGCCCAGACTTGTGAAGTGTGAGCAATGGCCTTGCCCCAACAAAGTGGACTGCTTCATCTCTCGGCCAACAGAGAAAACTGTCTTCACCATCTTCATGGTGGCCTCATCGGCCACCTGCATGGTATTGAATGTGGCCGAGCTGTGCTACCTCGTCTTCAAGGCGCTCATACGGTGCTTGAACAGGTCAAACAAGAGGAAACACACTTACTCAGGAAATGTGACGCAGGATAACAAGAAGAATGAGATGCTGCTCTCGTCCTCCACAGATTCATCCAGCAACAAGACGGCGTGCTGAAGAACAAAGAGACAGACAAACTGTAAAGTTTTCAGTGTAAGCATCCATCTAGTTCATTTTTAGGGACTCACAGTGTGAGTCTGTGGAAACTTATTATAGCAGAAACATAATATGCAACAGAATAAACAGCTGTCTGGATGGTATGTCACACAGCCTTAAATGTGTCTGTGGCAGCTGAATATTTCTCATCATGGTTGAGATCAAAACAGTGAAAAAGTTCCATCTGTCTTTACTTTACAAACAGAAATCCGTCCATTCTTTTTCTATACCCACTCAATTATATCCAGGGTTGTGGGGAGCTGGTGTCTATTTCCAGCAGTCATTGGGCGAATGTTGAGGTAAACCCTGGTCGCCAGTCCATTACAGTCCAAACAATCAGAACAGTTCAACCAAAAGCACAATTTCACACAACAGGTTCACAACCAAAACCTAAAAATGGCAAAAAGTTTGATAACAAGTGCATTTCTCTTTACTGAGCTATCATTCAACTAATAATCCCGAACAAAACCAGTTAAGAAACTATTTGGGTTGAAAGAGATTGGTGTTTTTTCAGATCTTTCAAAGTGGGGTTCTGTGGAAAGATTATGAAGAATTAACATCTTACCTGTTGTAGATAGCTCTTTGAACAACCTAGGCTTTAATTCTGACCAGATTGATGAGCTAAGGGCTAGTCAGACCAGGGTTAAGACCAAAGTAAAATTGTAGCCATCTTAAAACATCTCTAACTAAAAACTTTGTCGTTATTCATTCAAATGCTACTTTGTGAAATTTTTTCATTGTTGTTGATTGAATTTTACACAGCTATTCCAACAGAAATGTCATGATTGCAGTAATAAGAATTTTATATAGATAATTTTTAATGCCAAACTGACATCAATATAAAGGTTTAGAAAAAAGTACTGACATGAACTGCAATTTTTGAAATTATTTTTGTTTTGAGACGGCAACAATCTGCGTTATTCTTGGCCCTGTTCGGACTAGCCTTTAGCTCATCCTTCCAATCAGAATTAAGCTCCTTTTCCTAAAAGTGAGGTTGCACAAAGCACTACCTACAACAGGTAAGATATTAATTTTTCAGACCCTTTCCACAGAACCCCACTTTAACAGATCTGAATATTGATTTAAGAGCCTGGTTGTGTTTTTAGAACAAAAAGCTGCCAGTTTGCAGAAAACATCATATCAATTTACTCTTTATACACTTTATAGTTACTTTTGACTTGTGTCATATTTTAATGTACAGAGTTGGTGAAATGTGAGCTGATTGGTCCAGAGAAAAATAAGCCTACACTGCCATCTAATGGTGAATAAAGAGAAAAGGTGATGAGAGGATATGAATTGCGTCTAGTTTACAGAGGAGAAACATCTGATTTGAAACGTTTTTGATTTCTGTCTTGCAATTATTGATACAAGCAGATGGGTCTTATGCTCTTAGTGTGTTAAATCAAGTGTGTATTTGTGTGTAAAGCTTTAATTAAGAAGTGCATGTGTATGCATTTTAACGTGATGAAAACTAACTACACAGTGGTTTAACAGATTTAATATCTTTGCAGTTCAGTCAAATCAAATAGGTTTTTTTTCCCTCTTTACTTTAATATGAGGTACTTTAAAAGAACATTTTTCTGTGCATGATTTTTCAGACATATATTAAAGAATCTAATTCTCAATAGACAACATTTTTAAGTATTTCGATTTACTTTTACATAATCAGAGGAAAATGACGAAATTAGATGAAAGTGTAATATTTAGTCAAAAAATTCTTGCTGGTGTGCAGAATTTTAACGAGTTGTGAAGATCCTAAATCAGGCATGCTTGTAGTGATGTGCAAATTTAAGACCTTTAGAAGTATTTGTAGCATTTGTTTTTGCTTAACAAGGCAATTATGAGTTGTTTTATATTCTTTAATCAGAAAACTTCAAAAATGTCTCCTGGATCAGTTCAGGTATTCTCTTCTCCAACAGCCATCAGTCTCTTCCTTGTGATTCCTGCCTTTTGTGCTCAAAGTTCGTCCCAAACTCTCCTGAACTTCTTGGATTTGCCCTGCTATTCTGACCCCAGCTGGTTGTATCAGCTTTCAGCATGTGCCTTATTTTAGCCGCTGCACTAATCACCACTCTGCCTTTTTAATGCTGCAGATCTCAAAGTGAAAATCTCTTTGCCATCCCTCCACAGAGGACCAGCAGAGATGGATCAGTCTATTGAAAAGAGACACTTCATCAGGGGGTTAATTCTGTGATTACACAATAACTGCTGGGTGGGGGGGTGAGTGAACCTTCTTGGACCATCAATTAGATGTATAAGATATAAAAAGAAAAGCTGTTTGTTTATGTTGCATAACTGCTGCAGCTGATAGAGTTGTGCAAACTTCTCAACAAGAGAGCGTGAGAGGAAAGTTTTGCTCACACTGTTGCACTCTGGAGGCCTTTGTGTGATTTACCAAAAAGAAAAAATAAAGAAAGAAGTTAAATATATCTGCTCTGAGTTCAACTTTGACATCCTGCTCCACCACATCACTCCAGTCTCAAGATGCTGAAGTTTTTCTACCCAGATTTCTCCAAACAAATCATAACCTGCTTTAACACTGAACATTAATGGACAAAAAAACTTTCTGAGCAGGAAATGAACAAATGTTTGTTGTTGTGATTTTTTACACTTGCACTTTGATCCTTAAACTTGTTCCTCTTGTTTGAAGCTTTTTTCATAAATCAGTAAAAAAAAAAAAAAACTGTGTGGTTCATTTTGTTGTGTACAGTATCACTTTAAGAGTACTTTAAATGGCATTGTTTTTTATTTGCAGTGTTTTCTCCCTGTATTAAGTTATTCTAAATTAGGGAAGAGTCAGTGTTTGTGTTTCACTTGGACAGAAAGTGGATAATCAAGTTTTAGTTTATGGTGACATCATAAATGATGCAATTGCGCCTTTGTGAGAAAAACATAACATCACGAAGAGTCTGAGTAAGCTCTCTCTGTGACGTTTCCAAAAGGTTTGACTTGAGGATGTTTTGGAGACGTTTGAACACTTTCCGTCAACTTTTGCGCACACTTTGGGTCCGGTTTTTTGGGGAGGTTAGCAGGGGCGTGGTGTGTCTGATGACACTGAATCCACTCTTGCATATCCACACAATGTGACAGTCCAGACATGGCTGGAAACGGGAGGCAGCGTCAAACAGCCGAGCCCCATCATCTCCAAGCCGCGTCCGAAAACTAACAAGGGCGCAACTTTTACGCGCACAGCTACCCGGGGCCGCGAACGCGCCTGGATAGGTGCTTGTGTTTGCAGGACATCATTTAAAAGAAAAAAAAAGTTTGTTGAGCAGGTCAGACAAGTGACCGACCCGTGTGGGGTTCTGGAATCAGCAGGGAGGGTCGCCGCAGGAGGTGTTTAACGATGGCACCAGCGACGGCGGATGGATTTGCTTTCCGTGTTTAAGTAAGACATCTCTGCTTTAAAAGGTATGACGGACCAACACTGAACGGCTACACAAAAGTTTCTGCACTTAAATGGGAAGAAAACGAAGCAAGAACGGGGTGTTATCAGGTTATTTCGGTTTTACTGAACAAGAATGAGACAAAAAGCATGACAAAGCCCGCGGCGCTTAAAGGGAGTCTGGGGACTCTGGCACACTCTGCATTGTGAATCTGGCACGTATGGCTTTGTCTTTGACCCTGACTCTGTCTGTTCATCAGTCCTCCTAAATGCCACAAATACCAGGGAAACTTCAACAAGACTGTGCAGATTTTTAGGTTTGCTACTAAAAAAGTCACCACAAGGTCAAAAGGAAAATCCTCTGCCTGTCTGACTTACTGCTGCAGTGTTAATACAACTCTTACAGGATTTATAGTACGTAAATCTAAAGTGGATTCAGAGAACAAGCCAGTTTCATCCTTTTTGACTCAAATGTTTCACCAAAACTTGTGCAGAAACCTAAAAGATGGGAATTATTTTTTTTGTTGTTGTTGTTGTTTTACGGATGCTTTTCTCTTCCAGGTGTCATACAGTCTGTGAACTCTGGTCCATGGATTTATTACCTTTAAAACAAGAATTTTTCAGTAAGTTTCCTCTATGATCTCGGCGTTTATGAGCTGCATTTGTATCTTCCAACTTTTTCTTTTACCCCAACTTATTGCTTGTTGTTCCACTGTATTTAGATCAAATCTATTCCAGCTTGTTTTGCATAAATTGTAGGTTTTAAAACCAGTTTAAATGACTAATTGAAACTTTCAGTCAACAGCATCAGATCACAGTTACGCTTTAATTTACCTGTGAACTGATTAGTCCTGCACTTACAAAGCAAAATTGCATTATGACTCTTGATTTTAGCTTTTGAAACACATTTTCTTAGTTTCAGACAGTTGTTTAAAAATGTGTTTAGGTTTAGGTCCCTTTAATCAGCAGAAATATTTGTTTTAATGCATCAATTTGAACTCTGAGGAATTCTAATATTGATTTTCCTGGTGTTTTATAAATAAATAATTTCATTAATTCTAGAAACACTAGTCTAAATATGATGTAAAATGGTCTTTTTAAATATTTTCAAACTAAAAGTTACCCCCTTTTTGAAATGTCTTGTACAGTAAAATACCAGAAGTAGTTACATATTTAACGTTTTATTACATTTCAGAGTTACGATCAGTGTTTTTTTATTTGATTCATGCAGGTTCACAGCTGCCAGAGACTGAGGAATGGAGGGAGGGTTGCAAATATGTGTGTATATTAGTGTGTGTGTGCCACAGCAGAGCCCCATCTCTGCTAAATGCTGTTTTCGAACATAATAATGTTGATCTCAGCACATGCCTGCTGGGTAGTGGAGCGAGCAGGTGAGAGACAGAGACAGGCCTGACACAGAGACAGAGAGAAAGGGACTGAATGCGCTTCAATCACACAGGTGGCCTGTACAGTACACACCAGCTGCTAAAACTGCATCTGTATCTGAAGTGAAAGCTGGGCTTTTCATTTGAAGTTTGACACCTGTGTGGTAGATTTTTATACAGATAAGCATTTATTTAGAAAAAAGAAATATATTGGACTCTAAATGAGACGGCTGCTCTCAGTCATGTCCTTTCTAGTGTCTAAACTTGGGGTAAGGGATTAGAGTCTTTGCATCTTTTTCCAGATTTATAATATTTTTTAAACTCTGACTTCAGCTCTTTCTGTTTTTCCTCTGTCCTTCCTTTTCTACTGCAGCCTCTACTTTCTCCATAGGCTAGAAATTTTGAAGCATGGGTGACTGGAGTTTTCTGGGCCGGCTGCTGGAGAATGCTCAGGAGCACTCGACGGTCATCGGCAAGGTCTGGCTGACGGTCCTCTTCATCTTCAGGATCCTGGTGTTGGGGGCTGCGGCCGAGGAAGTCTGGGGCGACGAGCAGTCCGACTTCACCTGCAACACCCAGCAGCCCGGTTGTGAGAACGTCTGCTACGACGAGGCCTTCCCCATCTCGCACATTCGCTTCTGGGTGCTGCAGATCATCTTCGTGTCCACACCGACGCTCATCTACCTGGGCCACGTGCTGCACATCGTCCGCATGGAGGAGAAGCGCAAAGAGAAGGAGGAGCAGCTGCGCAAAGCAAACAGGTTACAGGAGGAGAAAGAGCTCCTTTACAAAAATGGTGGGGACGCTGGAGGAGGTGGCAAGAAACAGAAGCCGCCAATCAGAGACGAACATGGCAAAATCCGTATCAGAGGCGCGCTCCTTCGCACCTACGTGTTCAATATCATTTTCAAGACTCTGTTTGAAGTGGGTTTCATTTTGGGACAGTATTTCCTTTATGGCTTCCAGCTGAGGCCCCTGTACAAATGTGCACGTTGGCCGTGCCCCAACACTGTTGACTGCTTCATATCAAGGCCCACTGAAAAGACCATTTTTATTCTATTTATGCTTGTGGTGGCTTGCGTGTCTCTTTTGCTGAATTTGTTAGAGATCTATCACCTCGGGTGGAAGAAAGTTAAACAGGGCGTGACGAATGAGTTCGCCCCTGATAAAGAGTCGCTGCAGCACGTCGACACTGTGGAGGCCTCGGCCCCCAGAACTGCCCCACCCAGCCTCAGCTACCCCCCCAACTACATAGACGTGACGGCAGGCGGCGTGGCTTTCCCGCCCCCCATGAGGCCAGCAGCCATGGCCTCGGCAGCAGACTTTAAGGTGGGCGACCTTGAGCAGGAGGAGCCCCTTCATCAGTCCTCCTCCTCGTCTCACTACTACATCAGCAACAACAACAATCACAAGCTGGCCACGCAGCAGAACTGGGCCAACCTGGCCACCGAGCAGCAGACTCGGGAGATGAAGGCCACCTCCCCCTCACCATCCTCGTCATCTTCTGCCAACAATGAGACCGAGCACCAGCAGCTGTCCTCGGACGCTGTTCTGCCCCTTCCCACCAACACCACCGCTGCTACTAACACACACAGCTGGGAGGGGGACAAGACCACGTCGGAGGAAGGCCTCGTCACCACCACTACAGTGGAGATGCACGAACCCCCACTAACGGTCAGCACAGACCCTAGGAGGCTCAGTCGAGCCAGCAAGAGCAGCAGTGTCAGGGCCCGGCCGAGCGACCTGGCTGTCTAGACCTTCGTGGCCCTTACATGTGCTGACACCTCTCTATCCCCCCAACCACACCCACAAACACAAGGATTTCTTAATACAGTTTAAAAAAAAATGAAAAGAAGAAGAAAAAAAAAAGCACATATTTGCTTGAAACAAAACCTAACAAAAAAGAGAGAGACAGCAATGCAACAACAGACAGGACATCAAAATACCATCGAACGTTTAGGCAAATGACTTCATCAGCTGCAGGCCTTGGTGCAGTCGGTGAGTTGCAGAGGAGTTGATGTCAGGTCTGTCAGTTGATTTTATTTAATTTATTTTTGAGTGATCTTTTATGGACACAAAATCTAATCACAGTTTTTTTGTCAAGGAACAAAGTGAAGGATATTGAGATGTCACACACCTTACCAACACGACTGGTTTGAAGGAAACATCTGACGCCGTTTGCTTCATTTGTTTTTTTTTTCTCTAATCGAGCTTAAATGAATGCTTCAAATGAAAGTGGCTGTGTGTCAAAATATTGTCAAAGTAATATTTTTCATTTTACCTGCAGAAAGCAAAGGTAGCTGTAGTACAGAGTGTTCATTACTAGTTTCACTGTCCAACAGCAGCACAAACATGTCGTTAACGCCTCGGTTTTTGACCTGGAAGGTCCTTTTTCATAACTTCACCAGAACAGTTTCCTGTTGTGTTAGACACAAAAAAAAAAAAAGAAATCTGGATCAACTTTTATAAACACACGTCACGCTGTTGAGTGTTTTTGTAATTGTTCATGCCAGCATGTTTAGCCCTGCAACTCACCGATTCACTGAACAAGTCACTCAGCACTTCTTGGTCATTTATTGATTATTGTAAGTTAGATTAAATGAATAGGAATAAACTGATGTGTTGTTTACTAAATTTACAGAATAAACAAACTTAGTTGCAGTGTGGATGGGACATACTGTAGGTCAAAAGTGCTGGTTAAAGTCATTCCTGTGAAGGAAACAGGATTTCTGAACACAGTAACATCCTCTGCCTTTCAGTGTTGCTTTCAGTCAACAGAAATGCAAAAAAAAAAAAAAAAGCTTTCCACTAATTGCACATGTTGCTTTCGGGAGATCTTTGAAGCATTATGCAAATACATGTCATGTTTAGAATATCCCTAATGTTCAGAAACGCAATATTCCTAAACATTTTGGTTGGACTCGAAGTAGCTATTTTGGATCAGAATCATGGGCAGATATGTTTGTCCCACTTTTTAATCAGACCTAAACACTAAGAGCAACTTTAAGAGTTCAATTATTTTTTATTGTCACACATTTTATGTGCTTACTTATTGGTTTTATTCTGAAAAGCACTATTTTTTAAAAAACTGAATTGAATTTTATTCCTAAATTGCATACAGTAGTCAGTTTGTAACTGAGAAACAACCATTATTTTTAAAAAAAGAGAAGAAAAAAACAATTGCTGTTGCGTGTTTTTAGAACCCCATGATACAGTCAACTGGAAACACTTTGTTGCGTTAAACATGATGCTTAGACATCTTTTAGCTACCCGAAGTCAGCGATGGTCCTGTGTCGTCAGTCACATCACAGGCACTTTTAAATGCTTTTTGAGCCTCATTCTGACAGATTTTCCTGAGTTCAACACTGGGGCAGAGCTGTAAAGACGCAGTAACACAGAGTGAAAGCTCAGTAATCTGCACGGGATTCACTGTACTCTGCAAGACATAATGCAGAACAAACAAGTATTTTAAAGAAATATATTTCCAGCAGCTACAGATTCTTAGACTGATGGTCTACTTTTTAAGTAGTGGTTATTTACAAAGTAAAAATCACATCGTAGACTCAAGTTTCTTAACTTGGACTAGAGTTAAACTCAAATCACAATTATTGTGACTTTAGACTTGATAAGGTCACAAAAGACTTGGAGCTTGACTCATGACTTCATGTAGATTTGAGTGTTCTTACTTGAAAATGCTTGGTTTCCTAATCCAAACAAAAAGTGTGTTACGTCAAAAAAAAGGTATCACCAATACATCTCTTGAATTAGATAATATTAACATTATTTTCCAGCTAGTTTACACTGAAGGCCTGAATATTATTGTGCATGACTCGTGGAGCGACCAAATCGTGCCATCAGGAGAATAAAACGAACACCGCTACACAGCAGGAAAGGCAAAGGAAGAATAATCGTGTACAGGAAATAGTTTTTATACGAAAACACAACTATGAAATTTATTTTTTTCTAAGCAATTTTTAAAAGTTTAGGAGCTATCTACAATGATTGTACCTTCTTGGCTTTTATTCAGTCATCTGTGGATGTCTGCTCACAGATTGGACCTACTGTTCTTTCACACAGTTTACCTTTAAAGAAGCAATCGTAATTATTTGTATAGTTCTGTAGTTGAAATACATATAGGGTGAAATTATTTGACTTGAAATTCAAAGTCGGGACTTGACTCAAGACTTGCACGTCTTTACTCTGGGCTCGATTCTGGACTCGAGTGGTAACTCTTGAGACTTACATGTGACTTGCAAAACAATGACTTGACTCCACCTCTGGTAATAATGGTACTGTGTAGGAGCATAATGAAATTATATCTTGTAAGTATAAAAACGTGTACTGTATCTTTGTGTAGTTCAGTACAAAGACACAAAAGGTAAACTCTAGAATAATAAAACACTGAGCTGAAACCAGCTTTTACCAGTTTATGGTTATATTCAAAAGGACAGAATCTCATGTCAATCATTTGCATTTATTTTTGATACCAGAAGTTTACATTTCAGTAGTTAATATTTGCACATTTGGGAAAAAGTGTTTTTCTCCAATGGTATGACTGATAGTATTAGGGGGAGAGAAATACTGTGAAGGAAAACTGATCTCAATGATCCTCAATGGTTTAAAAAAAAAAAAAGTCTTAACAAATAATTGTGGATTTTCACAGAAGAAGCAGCATTAAAAGAAGCTTATTTTTCTCAAGCTTTGATAATTGAGAGTTCAAGCTTTTTGAAAAATACATTACAAACAGCTAGTTTGGGGGGGGGGGGGGGGGCTGCTCACTTGCTCACACCCTCCC
>NC_051435.1:23541458-23544646 GCF_001649575.2 Kryptolebias marmoratus | reverse complement strand
TTGTCCGGTTAGTCTGTTCTCACAAGCCCATTGGGATGATGGTTAGACGTCACAGACTCTCCACTGTAAGCTGGGTAGCTGGCCCTTCCCTAACCTCTGCAGCCCTGACAGGATGATACATTCAAAGTCTTTTGTTCCTGTGACTCCTCCAAAATCTTTCCTCTTGTGTTTCATGCAGAGCATGATTTCTTTGGCTCGTCAGGAGTTGGAACCATCTCACAATATTCACAGCAGCAACCTGTTTTTAATGCTGTCTTAAAGAAGAAAAGTGCATTGTGTGTGTGATTGATTCTGCTGTAAGAACAAGTTGATGTAAATGTTTATTTACCTCAAATGTTTACAAAACTGTTACTAAATAAATTTTTTGTACCATTTTGCTGTTTTTGCATCTTCTTTTGCTCTGTGTGATAATTGAATTTCATAATTTCTGCTGCCTTTGACCAGTGATTGATCAGCGTAGCATTTTAGGTTACATGTAAAAACATAAAATACAAATAAATTTTTTTTAAAAATAAGCTAAATAAGCATGGATGTTAAGTTGCATTCAATGTGTCAACACTTAAAGACTTTACATGGGGCAGCAGAGTGGTTTCTAAAGGTGCCTCACAGTCAAAAGGTTGTTGGAGTCTTTCCAGGTGTAGTTTGTTTGGATTATTGGGTTTTCTCCATCAGAACAAAATGGCCACGACTGTGAGTACAAAATAGGATATAGTCACCTGATTTTCTTCCCCAGTCACCTGAAGGATATGGCAAAGAAGTTGGGTGTGATTTTTGACCTGAAAGCAAGATTTTTCTGTATAAACCTAAGACCACTGTGGCAAAACCATATTGGCCTGTTATTGTGTCTTTTTTTTACTGCTAACAAAAAATACTATTAGAAAAAAAAAAAAAAATTTTGAAATACCTATTATCAAAACATTTTCAAACATGTTCAGACTTTCAGGTTCAATATCTCAGTCTAGTCAGTCTGTTATCTTAACTTTGTTGCTTTTTTTCCCCAAATTCTGATGACAAGAAAAGTTTTCTCATGAAAGTGAAACTGAGAACAGTCAGGTGGACGACCCAAATGCAGGTTCACTGGAGCCTAGGCGGCTGAGTCAGTAGACTACATTTATTTAACCAATGAAAAACCAAATGAGCTGCAACTCCAGATAAGTTTTAGTAGATAGATAGATAGAAGCTGTAAATCACACATTTTATAATACGTTTCTAATATGTAAGTTTCTTGTTTTACTGTTTCAGACACTCCTGAAGTAAACCATGGTGCCAAATGTCTTACTGGTGTCAGTATTCAGTGAACCTCCCTATCAATGTCAGTATTCAAACATCTCTTCAAAAAATAAATCATGTATGTTGCTCAAGCTACAATTTATGAGTTTGACTTTTTAGTTGATGAAAGATACTTACTAATCAGAAGGACTACACACAATCCAACCTAAAATAAATCCCTTTAAAGGAATAGGTTAGCTCTGTTTAGGACATTTCTCTCACAGTAGTAAAGAGAAACATTTAAGTTACATCAACAAAATTTCTTTGTGAAATTGACAGTTTTTGTATCTGATTCTAATTATTTTCCTTTTTAGTTTTTAAAAGTGATTTACTGCCATCCTTGTGAAAAAAAAAGGTTATATAAATATATAGGCAAATTTTTTTAACTCCCTCAGCTCCTATTAATGAGGGTGCAAGGCAGTTGTATGGTTTATGCATTTCCAAGCTGAGGTCTCCCATTTGACCCAGGATTTGCCGCAGGGATTTCATCTCCCAGTCTTCAGACCAGCTGAGCTTCTCCCTCGAGGAGCTGGAGGAAGTAATTGGGGAAGGGAAGTTTTTTTTTTTTCCCTCCCGCTGCTGCCACTGCTGCTATCACATCCTGACATAGACTGAGCAGTTTTTCATCTTAACTTCCTGTTTAATTAATGATGATGATGCATTTTTAACATCTTTAAATGTTTTAGGCCCATTTTAATTAACTGCAATTAATGTGACTCATCTTGTGTAGACTTCTACGTCAAAGAAGCGTAAACAAGATGAGCTTATTTTCTTATCATTTCCCATACGGCTCTCTTCCTGTTTGGTTTTGCTTTAACCTTTAACCTCCTGGTTGTCTTCTTCCTCCCACTGCATTCCAACAGTGAATATTAAAACAAGACGCTGAAGCAGACCCCTTTACGAACAACAACCAGAAATGATTAAATTGAGATGGATCAATCTTATACCTGAGAGTCAAATCTTAACCACAGACGCACTCTCCGCTCTTACAGGAACAAAGAATTTGTAACCCAGTGCAAGACGTTGCAGAGAGGAGTGAAACTGACAAAGTTTATTTTGATCTTTGAGCACAGTTGGCTTCAGCAAAGCATTAAGTGTAAAAACACTCAAACGTTAAATGGAGGTATAACTAACCTCACTTTAAACACTTTAAACCCCACATTAGAATGAATGATTGAGAAAAGTTACTTGTTGGGATTATTGAGGTCAGTGTTAATCATGTGTTACAGTGTCTGTTATAACAATAAGAAAAAAAAAAAAAGCACCCCAGACTGTTTGCTCTAGCTAAAAACAAATGTGTAAGTAAAACAAATTAACTACGCATACCAGGGATGTCCTGATCGAGATCTGTTTGTCTCTGATACCATTTAAGTCATTTAAGATTGGGTATTTGCTGTTACCGAGTCTCAATCCGATACATGCATTTTTTTTTTTTACAACACAGACTTTAAAGGTTACAGACCATAAGTGTCATGGTTGAGGTGGATGGAGACGAACCCAGTATGCAGACTCATGATGAACAAACTAATCCTTAGCTCTACATCCCAGTAAAGAAAACCTGTGTTCATGTTAGTTCTTAATATCAACAAGGTAAGATGCCATGGTTTTGTTTTGTTTGTCACTTCCATATAGTGCATGTCAAGAACGCAAGGTAATTTGTCCATGAACGAGACCAAAACCAGACACAGAGACAACAGCTGAAGGTAAGTGCAGTTTATTTACAAGTGTCCTGAATATAAACAGTGAGAGGAATCGTGGAATGATCTGTGGAGCAAAAAGGGACAGGGTGAGTCTCGGGTACAATCCTAATATCAGCCGAGCGCTGCTAGGTGGCTTAGTGCATGTCTCTTTGCTCTTACAGGTCCAGGAGGTGTTCAGCAACGTGGAGGAGATGTCGGAGGAGAAAAGGTGATCCAGAG
>NC_051435.1:23396144-23536043 GCF_001649575.2 Kryptolebias marmoratus | reverse complement strand
AAATAACCAATTTAGGTTAGAGACTGTGGCTGAGAATCTAACCCAGTAGGTTTGATGCTCCAGCGAAGGTCTGGTCTCAGCTGAAGGCTTAAGTAGTAGCAGTTCTCATTAGCTGGATCTGGATCACCTGTGAAGGGAAAGGCTGGAGGAGCCGCCCCAAGGCGGGGCTAAAACTCCAGATCCCTACAGTGCAGTATGTAAATATACATTTAAAAGCATCTGTGCATGGAGCACGGCCTGTTTTCGATCAAATGAGGGCTCTGTTCAGGTGCTGGGAGGCTAAGCAGTGACATCAGGTAAACAACCAACCTCAAAATGTCTGTTGGAAAGCTAATAGTGGTCACATCTGATTCCCCACAGGTGATGGTGAACTTTTCTTACAGCTCCAAAATACACCCCACACCTATTTTCTCCACTACAGCGATGTATTCAGTCATCCAATGCAATAAATTCAGTTATCCATTCTTTTTGCCCTCCCTTTGGAAGTTTCCTCTAAAAAGTATTGCTTAGCCATACTAGCTTTAGGAGTTACCTGGGTGAACTTGGTGTACTGTTTGGTGTGCTTGGATTTTAAATATCTAATGAAATTGGTGAAAAACTGCAAATGTTACAAGTACCTAAAGAACTGCTCTCATTTGATATTTTAAAATACCACATTGACTTGATGTTCTCACAAACTTCTCCTGCCATCTGTCCTTAAAGGGATAGTTTTGCCTACTACTTTCAGCTTAGTTTAGTTTAGTTTAGTTTAGTTTAGTTTAGTTTAGTTTAGTTTAGTTTAGTTTAGTTTAGTTTAGTTTAGTCATAACACTCTCATGAGGTCCACATTCATCAAAAGACTGCACATCTTTTGTGGGCGTATTCTCAAAGCCCTGGAGAAAGCAGATGTGCGCCTCAAACTGTGCTGCCAACTACATAGCATCTCTCTCTATGTTTCCTGCAGTTTGTCCACATTCAAAATGTCTCTTCAAGGTCATTTCGACCTCATGTGCTGTAGTGAGACAAACTGAAATTGTTAAAAAGCACACTTGTTGGTCAGTTTTCCAAAAATTTCAAACGAAAGCTGTAATTTTACAAACAGCAGAAGCTGAGAGGTGCAACAATAAGCACTACATGCTGTAATCGTGTCAGTCTCTAGATTTTGACATTAATAATTTGATTAATTACATTTTGAATAACATAATAAATCACCTTTATCAACAGCCTTTAATATGAAGAATGCTTTACATTTTAGGCATTCTATGATGTTGACCTTTTCAGAAGCTAAATACATGAAGTTAGAGCCATGACAGTGGTATTTATCCATTTTGGCCCCTCAAAGCCCCACTTGGCCCTGTAATGGAAAAGTGACTTGTAAAGAAATGTCAGCCTGCGGGTCACCGGTCTGCAGCTCAGAGTGAACAAGAGGCTATATTTAGCCCTTAATCACCTAACAAATTCACACTCAGCCCACAGCACAAATACCTCAGACCCTCTCTATGTATTTCAGGAGTGTGATGAATTTGTTTCCAAGAGGTCTGACTGCTGGCTCATGAAAAGATAGTCATCTGTTTGACCCAAACCTTTCTAAGCTGATAATAAACTTTGATGATCAGATGGCATTGCATAAAAAAAAGCTGAAACATTAAAAATATTTGCACAACTTATTGCAAATAGTGAAGTAATGGTATATAGTTTACAGCCTGAGAATGTTTTAGCTACAAAAACAGATTTCTTTCAGGTTCACTGAACCTTTCTGTAAGTCTTTTACCCCTTCTAGGATGGCTTTAACATAGTTTCAGTCAACTATAGAAACAAATCATGTGCCACAGGTAAGGGTTAGGGAGGATTTTGTTAGTATAAATAAATCCACTCCTGTTAATTATCTAAATTTTCATGTTCCTAGAACAACAGGTCAAGGTGGAGGAGTAGCTGCTATTTTTCAGTCAGGATTATTGATAAATGCTAAACTAATAATTAGTCATAATTCTTTTGAGTCTTTGACCCTCAGTCTTTTTCATTCAAAATGGAAATCAGAAAAAACACTTTTACTTGTTTATATATTGTCCACCAGGCCCTTATTCTCAAGTTTTGTCTGAATTCTTAATAATACATCCTCACAATCCTGTTCAGTCTGACCATTTTTTAATGTTTGAGTTTACACTGACTGATTATACAACCACACAGTAAATTTCATTATAGTAGATGTTTATCAGAGAACGCTGTAACCAAATTTAAAGAATCTTTTCTATTATTGTCTTGCAGAGTAATGCAACAGAGAGCAGCAACTTAGATTATTTTGTTGACAACTTGTTTTACAACTTCAGTGCAGACATCACTTGATAAAATTGCTCCTCTGAAAAAGAAAGTGATCAGTCAGAGGAAGCTAAATCCTTGGTTTAATTCAGAATTAGGTACCTTAAAACAGGCATCTGGAAAGTTGGAAAGAAAAAGGTGCTCCACTAACATGGAAAAATTCTATTTAACCTGGAGAGATAGCCTGCTAACCTACAAGAAAGTCCTTTGTGAAGGTAGAACTGTATATGTAAGGATCCAGAGTTTTCTGTCCCCGCCCTGCTGGTGGTGCCAAGTACTCTCTCTCCACAGCTGCAGCTGATCACCTTGATGAACAGCACCTGTACTTAAGCTTTTGGCTGGTTCCAGATCTTTGCTGTTACAAGGAAAAGAGTTGAGCGAAAAATTAACTTAAAATTATATGGTCAAGAATTGGAAAGAGTTAAACAATTTAAATTTCTTGGGATGTGGTTTGATGAGAGATTGACATGGGGAGTGCACATTAAGACAATAATAGATAAATGTAGAAAAGTACTAAATATAATGAGGTGTTTAGTTGGAACAGAGTGGGGAGCTGATAGAAATTCATTAAAAGCAATTTATACTGGATTAATTAGGTCAGTCTTGGACTATGGATGTATAGTTTATAACTCAGCAGCAGATACAAATCTCCATCAGTTAAATATTATCCTATATCAGGCTTTAAGATTATGTACTGGAGCTTTTAAAACATCTTCAACTGCAGCATTACAGGTTGAAATGGGAGAAATGCCTCTCAAAGTTAGAAGGGCTCAATTATCATTAAATTACTGGTCAAATTTACAGGGACAAAGAAATGATCATCCAACATTAGAAGTGCTTAAACATGGGTGGGAAAAGGAAAAAAAGCAATTAAAGAGCTTTGGATGGGTAATAAATACTGAAGTTAATGAAATTCATTTAAATCAATTTGATATATGTCAGACAGTTCCATTACCTGCAACACCACCTTGGATACTTCCTGATGCTGAAGTGGATTTTTCAATTTTAGAAAAGAGAAACAAAGATAAATTTTACATTATTAATAAATATATAGTACAAGAATACTTAAATAAATATTATAACTATATACAAGTATATACAGATGCTTCAAAGAATACAGATAACAGGGTAGGCATAGCATTTATTGTGCCTCAGTTCCAAATTAA
Organism: Kryptolebias marmoratus; assembly: GCF_001649575.2. NCBI lineage: Eukaryota > Metazoa > Chordata > Actinopteri > Cyprinodontiformes > Rivulidae > Kryptolebias > Kryptolebias marmoratus. Next base: position 23,532,582 of record NC_051435.1, on the reverse strand, counting down.
AGTAGGGAAAAGGATTAGTGATGGAGTATCGGTATACACAGGAGAAATACTTGCTTTACTTTTAGCAGTTCAATGGGTGGAAGAGGTAAGACCCTTAAAATCAATCATTTGTTCGGATTCTAGTTCTTCATTAGTCAGTTTGCAAAATAATCAGTCAGACAGTCAACTGGATATATTAATTGAAATCCAGCAAACACTTTATAGAATGAATATGATGGGGCTACCTGTAAAATTCATATGGGCTCCAGCACATCACGGGATTAAGGGAAATGAAATGCCAGACAGGATGGCTAAGGGGAGTATCAATCGGGCAAGGATAGATATTAAGGTTAGTATCAGTATAAAAGAAATAAAGGGTATAATTAAACAAAAAACTATAGAGAGGTGGGAAAAGTTATGGGTAGAAGAAAAGAAAGGAAGGTGGCTTTAAAAAATCCAAAAGAGAATTGGACAAATGAGAAGAACAGAAAGAAACAGGAGAGAAGAGGTAATTATTTCGCGACTTAGAATTGGGCACACTGGATTGAACAGATCACTATTTTTGATAGGAAAACATCAGACGGGGAAATGTGACTGCGGGGAAGATGAGACAGTGGAACATGTTATTTTGAATTGTAGGAATTATTTGATACAGAGAAACAAGTTAATTAGAAACCTAAGTAATATGAAAATGAAATTTGATATTGTGGAATTACTGCAAAAGGACTCAGGAAACAGAGGATATCAAGCTATATTTAATTTTTTGAAACAGTGCAAGTCGTTTAATAGGATAAGGTTTGTTTGTTTTTGTTTTCGTCACGTGGTCCACACTCCTTACTAGTTGGTGGCGGTAATGCTCACCTAACGGTTCTTGCCAACTGCCAGTTAATTTCAAATAGAAGAAGAAGAAGATCTTTGCTGGAGCATTGTGCCTTATGGGTCAGGATCTCAGCCTTTCGACCTCTGTTTTTTGAAGCTCATGGCTACGCTAACCCTTTGCCTTGTTTTCTCCCCTCTTTGCCTCAGGAACTGCTGCTCTGTTTGTCTAAATACCTGCCTGTGGACTTACCTGTCGTCGGATTCTGGATCCTCCTCCTCCTGGAACATCTCTGTTGGACACGTTGTTGTCTCCACGTCTCTTCACATGTCAAACCTGTAAGAAAAAGAACAATTACCCATTGTCTCATTCTATGGACAAAACTGAACCTGTACCTGAGACTCACCTTGCTCTCCCCTTGATGTTTCAGATCCTCCTGGCCCCTCCTCACTGTTGCACATTTTTGATACCTGTAAATAAAACCACTTACCTTTTTACGTTGTCTCTGCATCTGGTTTCTGGCTCCACACTTAAGACATACCCTGGTTTATGTCAGTATATTATTCATCTTTAATAGCGGAGAACAAGAACAACCCTAGGTTTTTGTTTAGTACTGTATCTAGACTAATAAAGAGTCTTCTCTGTTGAGCTATGTATCCCTAAAACTACTGATGACTTTGTGAGATTCTTAATAAATAAAAATATTTCAATTGGAGAGAAAATTCACACCATCCTTCGTACCATTGACTCTGATTCTCTGTCAGATGAGGCAGCTTTAGAAGTGTCACTAGAACCTAAATTGTGTTCGAACTGTTTTTGTCCTGTTGAGCTTTCCAAACCATCAACATGTCTGCTAGATCCCATCCCAACCAGACTGTTCAAAAAGGTATTTCCCCCAATTAATATCCCCATTTTAGATATGCCTAATTTGTCTCTGATGAAAGGTTATGTACCGAAGAGCTTTAAGATTGCTGTAATTAAACCTTTACTGATAAACCCAATCTTGATTCATGAGTTCTGGCCAATCATAGAGCTATGTCTAATCTCCCATTCATCTCAAAAACTCTTGAAAAAATACTTGCAAGTCAATTGTGCGAACATCTGGGCAGAAATAATCTTTTTGAGGTGTTTCAGTCAGTGTTTAGAGGTCATAGCACAGAAACAGTGATGGTAAAAGTTACTAATGATATTCATATGGCCTCAGACAGTGGACTTGTGTCCTTACTTCTCTTGTTACACAGTGGACTTGTGTCCTTGTCTTGTTACACAGTGGACTTGTGTCCTTGTCTTGTTACACAGTGGACTTGTGTCCTTGTCTTGTTACACAGTGGACTTGTGTCCTTGTCTTGTTACACAGTGGACTTGTGTCCATACTTGTCCTGTTAGATCTCAGTGCTGCATTTGATACAATTGATCACAATATTCCATGACAAAGGCTCGAAGATAATATTGGGATTACAAGAACAGCACTAGAATGGTTTAATTCATTTTTATTTGATAGATTCCAGTTTGTGTTAATATTAAATCTTCTTCATACATCAAATTTAATAAATTAATAAAAGTCTGTTTACTTTATGTTATGAAGCAGATAAACTGTTTAAAATGTTTTACTGTAAAGAAAAAATCGACTAAAGATCAAATTGAGATATTTTTTTTAAATCGTGCTTTTAAGTAGCTTATTCTATTTATGTAGTAAAATGTACGTGCTTTATGTAGAAATGCCATGTAGATGCTGCTGCTGTAAATGATGTAATGTTGCAGCATTTGAACCCTGTGTGATCACGTGGGGCGACATGTTTTGACAGTGGATACACCGAGGGAGGGGTGCTCAGGGCTACAGACCACAATGAGAGGAGGTCAGCCCTGCGGGGACACCTGCAGATCAGGCAAAAGTATGGACCCAATACCCACAATGTATCTGGCTGATGATACCACCAAGAAATTCACTGTTGAACTGCATCTTATATAAATGTTCAGTTAACCACTTATTTTAATATTAGTGAAAATATTCTGGGTTTTTGAAGAGAAAGTGGGGAAACGTCGTTTACATGTGTCATTTGTCTCTCTGAATTGGAGTTACTTATAAAAATTGTTTAATTTGTACAGTTAATTAGTGCTCAAACCCTTGTGTAACAAACCACATGTATAATTCTGTTTGTTAAATTTAAAACACTATAAAATATAAAAGATTTTTAAAATGTGGACATGTGAATAAAATGTCCTGTTGGTTCATACAAAATTATTCCAACTAGCCAACAGATCTGAGTCATCTGAACGTGTCATAAATTTAACACAAACATGTTTTGTTGATGTGTTAGTTGTTGCGCAGCTTTTTGTGAAGGTCGTCTCTGTGCAGATTTACTGCCTGCGTACTTAACATTTACAACTTTTTGTTTTTCCAGCTTGAAGATTTCATTTTTACGATGTCTTCTTAGTTTTTACAGGAGCCATTAAAGTCTTGGTTCAGATCCTTAAAAGTGGGGTTCTATGGAAAGGGTATGAACAAATAATATCTTACCTGCTGTAGATAGCTCTTTGAGCGACCTCCTTTGGTCTTAACGCAGATTAGCTGTTAGCTCGTCAGTCTGATCAGAAGTCTCAGTTTCTCCAAACTGAGGTTGTTCAAAGCACTATCAACAAAGAGTTGGATATCATAGTTTGTAACCCAGGGTTTCCCCCAGAAAAGAGGCTAAGCCCGGGGATAGGTGGCCATTCGCCAGCCGATCGCCGGCCAATCGTGATTTAGTAAAAAAAAAAAAAAAAAGATTAAAGTTGACAGGAAAGTTGAAAATATGTGATATATTATGTGATATTGTAAGATATATCTGTCAAATATTTACACAACTACAGTTTTACAGCAGTTTTGAATCCTAATTTAAGTCACATTTACAAATAAATTAAATAACATAAATGAAAAAGTGCAAACAAGGCAACAACACACGTCTCACGTCAAGGCCAATGAATAACAACATACAACAACATTAGAGTCCCGCAGGGCTCCGCAAACGGCGCACGGATCTGAGCGTGCGGTAGAGGCGTTTATATTTGGCGCTTACGTCGGTGCTGTATTCTCTGAAAAGACAGGAGGCAGTACGCTACGTAACCAGTGGAAATACGGTAAAAAAGAGAGCAGATGGTTGGTCCACGCCAAGGTACAAAAGGTACACAACGCGACACTGCACAGGGGCGGGGACAGCGCCATTGCATCACTGTTGGCGTGTGCACCCTCAAGCTTTGAGGTAGATAAAGTTAGCGGATTTGGGGGTGCGGGTGGGAAAAAACATGTATAAAAAATGACGTATTTATAATAAACAAGTGGAGCTTAGCCTGGCAGCCGGGTCATCAAAGCCTGGTGGCCCAACAGGCTTATAATACGCTGGAGGAAACCCTGTAACCTAATATATTATGTTTTATCCTTTCCACAGAACCACACTTCAAAAGATCGAAAATACACTTTTAATATATTGAATAAAAAGTGTTTTTTAATGTAATATATTATGTTGCTCACAAACGCCTATCTAATTTACTGAATTAAACAAGAATCGTGTTGAATTTTGGTTATGAATAAACAACCTGTCAATAGAAAATGTTTAAAAGGTTTCAACTAAAGGATCAGATCATCAACAGTCTGTTTAATAAGAGAAATTACAACCTCTGGCAAACATTAATCCCTACTTTTGTAGATGTTTTTTCAAATGTTTAGTTTTTTATAAAAAATAAATCACAGATATGCCACAGACCTATCATTTTTCAAAGTCCAACCTTCTGGCATTAGGAAACAACAAAAAAGGAGAGAAAGATCCTTTTTTTTAGTCAGTCAAAAGGACTTCTTTTAGATCAAATTGAGGAAATAATTATGGAATCACTCTGTAATCTGCAGTTCTAAACCAAACACCTGCTTCAGATTAAATCTGCTGACTAGTCTTCAGTTAAAGAGCTCACACCTTGGAGAGCTGCTGCATAAAAGCAGACTGACATGAATCATGGCTCCAACATCAGAGATGTCAGCTGACACAAAGGACAGGATTATTAAATGTCTTCAGATGGTGTAAAAAGTGTTGGCTGTTCCCAGTCAGCTAAGTATGAAATCTGGACCAAGTGCAAACAAAATGGGGAGGTTGTTAAAGGAAGCAAACTGAGAGAACAAGATATTAAAACGTCACGATAGAAAACTTAAAGCAAAATGTTTTTAAAAAACAAAACAAAACAAACGACAAACAAGTGGGCAGAAGCTGGAGTCAATGTCTGAGACCGAACTGTAAAAAATCACCTAAAGGAAATGAGATTTACAGACAGAAAAGTCAAATGAAAGTCATCATTAGCACCCAAAGAGAAAAGACCAAGGTGGCAGTGGGCTAAAGAAAAGTGATCCTGGATGAAAGTGTCAGGTCAGGTTTATCTTCAATAAATAATAAATCTACATTGTAATTTTGGACACTTTTCTTATTCCATCAGTTGAAATGATGTTTGGTGATGAAAACCTTATTTTCCAAGATGATAATGCATTTTAACACGAGGCAAAGGATGTGAAAACCTGTCTTCAAGAAAGACGTATAATGTCAGAGGAATGGGCTTCAAATAGTCCGGATCTCAATCCAGTTGAATTCCTCGTTTGAAATGAAGAAAATGATCAGTGACAAAACTGCAACCTGCAACACTGATCTGACACCAGCAGTAAGAGACAGCTGGAGCCGGACTGATGAAGAGTACTGTTTGTAATTCGTTAGCTCCATCCTCAGAGAATTCAAGCTGTTAGAAAAAACAGAGGTGGTTCAACAAACTACTAATGGCCCAGTGGTTTTCTGATTCCATAATTCTTACTCAAAATTGAGTCATTCCATATTTTTCCCCTACTTGATCTAAAAAAAAAGCAACTCTGACTGACTACAACTATTAGACATATTTTTTTATTGTTTCTTAATGCCAGAAGGTTAGAATTTTTAAAAATACTAGTTTTGTGGCATATGTGCAATTTTTTTTAAGAACATCTCCAAAAGTGGTGATTCCATACTTTTTTGCCAGGGATTGAACTATAAAGAAAAGCTGCTGCTGATGATATTTATATACAGGACATGGGGAATGTGGTCCTGGCTTCGAAGTAGAATGCTGCTCTTGTTATGAGGCTATAAATCTGTTCACACATTTCACTTTTCAGGGAATCGCCTCCCTTGTTGGGAAATAAAAACAAGCCCAGAATGTAAATCAAGCCTTGATTTTCATTTATAGTTGTTTTATTTGAAATAGGAAATTATTACAAGTGAGTGGCAACCAACTGTGTTTACTTGACTTTTAGAGCTCAAAATGAGGCTTTACTGTTTGATCTACTCTCAAATAGTTTCTTACAAGACTTTATTCAGGTTTGGGTCAATGCTTGGATACAGAGCTATGAATTAAAGTGATAGTTCAGATATATTGAAGTGTCCCTGTGTGAAAGGTTATGAACAAATAGTATGTTACCTGTTGTAGATAGTGCATTGAAACAGTAGAGTTTAATTCTGACTGGGTTAATGGTAGTAATCCACTTTGGTCAGACTGTCTATTAGCTCATCAGTCTGGTCAGAATTAAACCCTATTTCTCCAAACTGAGGCCATTTACAACGCTAACTACAACAGGTGAGATATTGACTGCTCATAACTTTTCCACAGAACCCCACTTAAAGGATCTTTAAGTCAGTGAGTCTGCAGGAGTGTGTGGGTCTTGTTAATGTGTCAGCCAGTGGGTGTTTTGGAAAAAGATGTGTTTGGTGACTGGCGGAGGAGATTCCTGCACTCACTGCAGTTTACCAAATAGGGTCAGACGATCCTAAATTTAACCTAATCCAAGCTCCCCCACTTCCCCACACCATCACTCAAGGTTACACTTTTCTGCTTGCTTCTGCAGTTGTTGTTCATCAAACGTAGTCCAGATGTTACCATTCTTAGTTTGGAGGAAGCTGTGTCTTTTATTATACAAGAAATGTTGTGTTTTTTTTTTTAGCTTTCTGGTAACAAGACATGGATAAAACAGGTGACTGTGTTAAACCCACATCCGAGCAGTGATCTGGGTCTGTCTTCTTCCATTCCTGCCTCTTATCTTCTCTACTAGACTAGTCGCATGCAGCACCTACACAGACAGCGGCTCTCCCCTCCCAGGCTGCTGTTGTTTTATCATTAAATGGCGACATTAGTTCATATCATGTGATTCGAAGAGGATTCGTGGCACATTAGAGGCCCTAATCGCCACCTATAGTCCAAGCTCCGGCCCTCGCCCACATGACCCTGCTGAGCGCAGTGATTTCTTTATGCCCCCTGAAAGAGTAGGGGATTGAGCCCAAACAAAAAAAAAAAAAAAAAAAAACCACCAGGGTGAAAAAATGTTTTTACACTCTCCCTGCTTCCTCGCGGGCCTGGCTGTGTGAGCGTTCAGGGCTGTTTTAGCTGCGCATCAATGGAACAGGTTACTGGATTCTGGCCAACTCTGATGGCACAGAAAGGAAAAAGCTGGACTCTTTGAACAAAAAAGATGAGATTGTGTCACTGTGATTGGTACTCACCTGTTCGGTTTCCCCCTCAAAACTGAGAGGTGGAATAAGGGAATGTTTTTCTTTTTACTCAAAGCTGCTCATCGTGCATTGCTGTTTCTGAACCCAGGGTGAGAGGGTGAGGCTGGGACAAGGGAGGGTCCTCTCACATCAGCTGCTGCACATGAAGCTGTTGTTGAACGCAGGACTTGACCCAGAAGCAGAGGCTCATCCTGCATCTGAGCAGTTATAGTTAATGTGCGATAAGTCTTTTGTTTTATTTTTATTGAGGGGTGATTAAAGTGCTGCCAATACTCCGAAAGATTCACAGCGAGGGTCCAGCACCGCCCAGTGGGAGAGACAGGACAGTGCTTCGAAAGGGGTCTCCTGAAAATGTCATTAAAACCTTTGCAGAGAGATATTTTGCTAACAGACAGACAGAGATGACCCAATAATGACTGAAGTTTAAACAAAAACGTTAAGAGAAGACTGTTTGACCAAACTGAGCAATCCTTTTAGATCATGACAAAGTGGAAACAGAATTTTATACAATGTGCTAAGTGTATTAAAAAGAAAAGCCTGAAATGTTGATTTTCATACATATTTGGACCTTTTGCTCCGGTCCCCCTGTGGTAAATTAAAGTTATTAGACGTGAGTCGAAAAGGCCCACAGCTCTCCACAGAAGAACACAACGACACTTCACGTTCACAGAAATGGTGCTGAATCCCTCCAGATGCTTGAACTTCCTTCCAGCTGATGTGTTGAGGAACTGCACAGAGAAAATCAGGCCTCTTCAGGACCATGAAGTGGTTTTTGTCCCATGACCCGGGGCCGGCTGAGCTGACCCCGGGGTGCCGACAGGCCACACACCCCCACCCCGGCCCGCTGCCTGATAACGCCCGCTGCCTCGGTGTCACATCCGCCCGGCACCTTGTAAAAATGGGACACGATAATGAAGGTCAAACCGCAGCAAAGAGTCTGACCATGTTCCATGTTTTGCTGTCAGCTCAGAGGTTCACACCTACAAATTTAGAGATTTCTTTTGACAAATGTTAGAGCTGATGGGGTAATAATTTTATAGAAAGTCGATTAAAAGGTTGAAATTTGCCAACGTTTTGACCAAGATTAGAAAACAAAGATGTTTTGTTTTAGGTTTGGAGGGATTCACATGGACTCTGAGCTGCTTATTACAGCTTTGCTGCCATTTACCAAATGAAGGATATTTAAAAACAGCAAGGCATTAAAATGAAAAAAAAAAAAAGTAGAAAATAAATTTGCACAAAGAATGAATTCTGTTTAAAGTTTAAAATAACTAACAATTTTTTTTTTACATGAAAAATAAAATCATTGGAAAATATGTTCAGAAATTATTTTTCCTCATACAATTAAGTTTTAAAGGGTTTTTTGTTTGTTTTTTAAGAGCAGAAACATCATCAAAAAAATAAAAAGTACATTTACAGACCTTTGCCTGCCACCGAAAGGCAATAAATATTTTGGCCCTATTTGTATCACTGTTAGCAAAATATCCTGTGAACTGGACAAATTTTACTGAAACTCTCAGAAAGTAATCACAGGATATACATCTACAACTGATTAACTTTTGTCAATCAGTTCAAGGTGAGGGACCATAACCATCACAAAAATGGCCATTAAGTTTTCAGTTTTAAAGACATGGAGCACAAATGTGTTGTGGTAGTAGCTGAGAGTCATCCCCAACACATACTCTGAGCTCCAACTGGTCACACAAGAGTTTACTGCAAGGAAACGAGCAATATGAAGTCCTTCGAGGGCTGATAGTTTTAAATTACAGTATATACCGAAATTTGTTTCATTTCATTTGTTTTGGTGACTTAGATATTAATTTCAATAAAATCACATCAAAAAATATCTGCAGCCAGACCTCATCTTTAAATAATCTCCAGGGAACTGTTTTTTTTTTTTCACCCAGATCTTCAGGAAACAGGATAAAATGGATTTGAGAAGCCAATGAGAGGATTTCTTTCCAAGTATAATTTCCAGATAAATAAAATCCATGCTGCTGGACAGTGTGGGAAATTTAGGTGTAGTGTTTGTTCTTGAACATGTTAATAACTTAATGTGTACAAATTAGGGCCTGTGTTTTAATTTCTCAACTTATTTGATAGATTTACCTCATTCAAATTAATGTTTTGTGATGCAGAGCTATCCCTTTAAAGCTAAAGTAGTAAAATTTTAACACCATTCCAGATGAGCGGGTTAGAAAAGGAAATCATTTATTAAACGTTACCGTATCGGCAGATCAGCCCACACACGTAGCATCAGATTCAAGTCACAATCACTCACTTTTACTATTTACAGATAGGCACATTCACATTAGGCATTAAAGCCAGCCACAGCGTCACCTGTAGGTCCAAACCCGTGGCAGGTTTGGCTGCTGCCTCTCAGTCCAGCAGGAAAAAAAGGGAAAAAAAAAAAAAAAACAGTTTGGGTAATCAGCATCCAGCGTCTGTTAGCCTGCAGAGGTTAAAGGATTGGCAACACTGATCTGGAGACAGAAATCAGTGCAGATTCAGACCATTAAACTACCTGCTGTGTACAAAACAACAGGAGCACACGTTCTTTAGGTAAAACACACTAACAAAGCAGTGATGAGGAACATCCACACAAACGTGTTAGGAGTAACCACGGAACCAGATTTATATTCTAATGAAAGAGGAAGTAATAAATCCCCAAAGTGTCAATTTTAGCTCAAGAACTGCATGAGTTTTGTTTAAATGGGGGGTTTTAAAACATTAGAAAGGAAATTTACCATCAGATAGTCTAAAAACATCTAGCTGATGGGGGAAAAAATAAAAAATAAAACAATCATTCAACCAAATGCTCAGTACAGCACACGTTTTACCCTTTACAGAACAGGAAGAAAATATGGAACACTTGATAAAAAGTGCTCAATTTTCAAACAAACAAAAGAAGAAAAAAAAGTACAAAAACAGATTTTTAAAATAAAGCAAGTTCATAGATTTGGAATAATCCTCATCCTTCATGCTTAGCAGGATTCTTCAGGACAGCAGCCATTCAATCTCAACATAAAAAGGATGCAGTCAAACAAAATTAAACTAGAAATAAATAGGTTTTGCAACGTGACATTTTCTACGGGGACCATCTGAAATACCCGCCAGGCTCCAAAGACGTTTACTCATCACAGCAACCCAATCTGGGTTTCGTACAGGCAATGCTACATTGTAGGAATGAAAGAAAGCCAACAGTCCTAAAAGAAACGCAGCATGTCTGTAGGTGGCCTGTCCCTGGTACCACAGGCAGTCAGGGCTTTCTCACGAGACAGAACAAATGTCTTCTGTCCCAGGATCAGACCTGACTGAAGTCCTCTGTAGGTTTCACCTGAGAGCGGTGCTGACGGAGGAAGAACAGTAGAGGGGCATGATGGGAGGGGGGGAATGACAGCAGCCCGGCAAACAGAGCGCTCAGGGGGGGACATTATCACACTGCCTTTTACAAGTGCGATGAAGTCCCAACGTCCAGCACTTTGAATCCCGAAAATAATCCTGACAACCAGTACAAGAAAGCCCAGAAGCTGGGCTGACAGCAACTTTGTTTCCTCCACCTCTCACAAAGCTCAACCGTCAACTTGTGAATTCACCAGATAAGCCGTGAAAATGTCCATAAAAACTATTTTAGATTTGTGTTTTGTACAAGCTTCCACAGACCTGGATCACTGAACACAGTATGACGACGGTAGCCCTGATCTCCCTCCCTGTTCGTTATGGGCCCACACATATGCTGCTGGTTAAAAGCCGACTCCTTGATGTGATGTTAGCTCATTTGACAGCATTTCCCTTTTGTCTAAACTCTGTTACAGGCTGATGGATCTAATCTAATTTGGCCTCTTTTTCCCTAAACTTCAACTCTCTGAACAGCAAGAAGTACCACAGGGACAAGCAGGTTCTTATCAGAGAACATCCAACTCTGGAGTTTTTTGTCGTCAGAAAGGAGCCTGCTTTTCGTTACTGTCATTAATTTAATCAACTCGTGATTCAATTGTTGTTGTTGTTCTGAGACTTCAGTTAAGACATGAACTAGTGCAGACGGACACGTCGACACTGAAATATTTCCACTTTTGTTATTAAAGACGCATATAAAACTTGCTTAATATGTTTGGTTTTGAATTATTTCTGTGTTGTATCTGAAGAAGTGTGTAATATTTTATGGCATCTAACAACTTGGATGTGTCTGAGCTTGTAGATGAACCAACAGGATGTTGTTCACTTTATGGCATAAAGACACTATAGTCTACATTTCCCTCAGAACAAAAGGCTGAGCTTGATACTATTTCATTAGGAACTGGGCAAATTAAGTGCAGAAATTATAAGCTCATTTTTGACATTTTTAACCCCGGTACAAGAAATAAAATATATATATTGCTGTGACAGAACCAAACAGCTGAACTGAGAACAAATGAGACAAAATGCTTTCTGACATCCATGTTTCCTACTTCATTTTAAAAACCAGACCACTGACTGTATCAGAGAACAACTTTTATCTTGGCATCTTTTTCTTTATCAATCTCAGTTATTGGTACTTTGTGTAAAAAGCATTAGTTGTGGCTCCAAACACAAAGTGAAAGTGAGGATGTCTGTGGTACTTCTCTGTGGCTGCTGATAACTCTGTTAAAGCGGGACTGATTTGTTTCATGAAGTTCAACGTGTCTGATCTCACAGACATCACGATGACCCTGAACACACTTTGTCCTTAACCTGATTGGATTTTGACACTGAGAACGGTTCATCGCTTTCTCTCCTCTCACGATCCTGTTTATCTCAGCTCATCTACGTGCTCGTCCTTCAAAGTTTTTGCCCTCTGAGGTTTTTTTTGTCCGAGGCTGAGGAGACCGTCGCCGTCCTCTACTTGTTGTGGATGTCCCTCACCAGGAGGAAACAGCAAGTCACTGAAGAGCGTGAAGAGACGAGGGTAAAGACAGGTGAAGGAGGGACTTACTACAAGATACCCTATGTGTCCTCCTCAGGTTCTACTAACACAAGTCCAAAAAGGTGCTACTCTCCTCGGACTTCCTCACTGCGGTCCTCCTCCTCTTCTTCTTCTTCATCCTCCAGGTGTTGCTTGTCTGTGTAAATGTCTTGGACCAGGAGGACTCTGGTGAGGAGGCTCTCCAGGACCGTTCGCTCCAGTGGCGTGGAACTGAACCACATGGGGTCACTGGAGCTGCAGGCTGGATCCGGCTGAAGGTAGAAGACATCGAGGCGCTCCCATAACAACTGTGGGCTGAGTGAAGGAGGAAACGAGAGGGGGAGGAGCATAAAAATGAGACGGATGAGGAGAAAGACAACGGGGATGGAAATGGAATGAGGAAAAAAGGTAAGTGAAGAAAAGAATGAAGAAAAAAAAAGGAGAAAAGTGAATCTACTCATACAACAACAACAACAAAAAAGTCTAAATAAAAATTCCTTAGTCCTCATTTTGAAAGAGTCTACACCAAGGATCAGGATGTGAACAGCAATGAGTTCTAATCACAGGACTTTAAGAAAATTCACAGGTTTAAGGACAAATGAATAAAATGCTAATTAATACATGATTATAAAAATATAAACTAATGGCTATTTTACCAGAAATGAGGTGAAAAAAAATTATTTCTGATCAATTCTTTCTGGACAGGAAAAAAAGATTTTCAATTTGAAGATGTCACAACTAAAAGCTTCTTTCGTGATTGTAGGTTTTATATCTTTGAAAACAAACAAATCATTAGTAGTGAAGTATTGTTAATGAGTGTCTTCACAAAGCGAGAGATTTTCTTTGGATACTTTAGTTAAATCCAGGAAATGCTTTCAATATAAGCTCCTTGTTAATCATTACGTCTTCATTTTCCTTTCTGCAGCTGGAGAACATCAAACCTTAAAAAAGTGAAAGTTTAAGTTAATAGAGAACCATATTGTCACAATAAAGATGCAAGTATTTACCATTTGGATCTGTAGAGCTCATACAGACGACACTCGTGCTGCTTTACTGGGCAGCGAACAGAAGAGTCCCCCGAGTTCTCGTCTCCGTCCTGCTCTTCATCTGTCAGCTTCCTCTTCCTGGATTCTGTTTGCACTTCACCAAAACACCAAACTAATTAAAACTCAATATATCTATTTTATTGTTGTTTGGCTCTGTTTAGTCGCATTACGTTTAAAAACAAAAGTCAGAAATTTTAAAGCTTGAAATAATTCATAATATTTTACATTCACAGGTTTAGTACCTTTAATTCTTGGCGGCTGAAAAAAAGGCCCAAACTGCAGCATGTCACATCAATTATAAATTAATTTAAAACTGTCTTCACAGTTTGGTTATTCAGAGCTCAGATACTTCTATTAAAACAGCACAATACCTGCTCTACTTTATTAACAGCAGATCATTAAAGCAAATTTCAGTGTTTATAAAGTCTTGATTTAAACATTCTTGGACAACATGTGGTAGTAGAAACTATTCTGCCTGATTAATCAAGAACAAATAATCCTCAATGGACAGCTTTTTTCTTTTACAAAAATAAATTGACAATAAAAAAATATTTTCACCTGAGATTGTAATCAAACTAAACTGATTCATAAACCAGCTCCTTGCGTGGCACAAAATAATCATGATAGGAAAGTTGTTGTTTTTCCTTTTTGCTTGATAAGTTTCATACTGAATTTGTCATCATATTCTCTGTTTTAAATTAAAACAAGCTGCTAAACAACTGATGTGCGAGCATTACAGCCTCACCGTGGTGATCCTGAGAGATGGAGGGCACACGGATGCGAACGGTCATCTCCTTGGTAACAGGATGGATGGTGTCAGGGCCGTAAACGTTGGCGAAGGAGAGGCGGAGGTGCTGCTCCACGGTGCGCAGGCCGAAGTATTTGGTGTTGAGGTAAACCAGAGAGCGCAGCAGAGCGGCGGGGCTCTGCTCCCCGAGGTGCCGACTGCTCCACAGACTCTGCTCCTCCACTCGACCCCACAGAGAGCCTGAGGAGAGCAGGAAGCACTTCAACGTCTATGCTCACTGTGACACGATGAAAGCTTAGCTGAACTATACTTTCCTACCTGGTTACAGTTTTATTTTAACACCTGTGTTAATGTCCTCATATATCTTTAAAATGCAATCACAGAGTATCAGGATGTGAACAGCAGAAGAGTTATAATCATTGGACATTTAAAAGTGAGCAACAGAACCAGCGTCTAAGCCTACATTCAAACCCGGCCCAAAATCCTGCCAGGGTGCCACTTCACTGTGTCGTTCTTATCAGTGAGGCAGGATTTTCTTTCCACTCACATGCAGGTCCATATGAGGGACTGGGAAGGTTTCAGGGTTCCTACGTGTTCTTCATTCAACAAGTCCATATAGTCCATTTTAAACATACAATCAACATGAAAGGGGCACTCGCTGGTTCACCAAATTGTTTTAAATTTAATTAATTTTACATATATAGTCTGGAAACACAAAAATTTTAAAAACATTTTATTTTTTTCCATACTTATATAGACCTGGAAAATACTAAAACCAAATTCTATGCTTTTCAAGACTAGGAACCCCGAGTCTCAGTTGTTTATATGCATTGTTTTAGTTGGAAATTATTTATAGATAAATTTGAACCCCCACACACACCTGTCCAGTTCACACATCAGTGTGTGGCTGATCTTACCATCAGGAAGCACGCTAGGCTGCCAGTCTTTGAGGACACTGTTCAGCTC
Organism: Kryptolebias marmoratus; assembly: GCF_001649575.2. NCBI lineage: Eukaryota > Metazoa > Chordata > Actinopteri > Cyprinodontiformes > Rivulidae > Kryptolebias > Kryptolebias marmoratus. Next base: position 23,517,563 of record NC_051435.1, on the reverse strand, counting down.
GTCTCCAAACTGCTGGTAGCACGGGTCACTGAACAGGTCGTCCTTCCTGCCTTTGGCATGAAGATGCTGCAAAACAAAACCCTCACATTAGGAAAAAAGGTAAGCAAACGATGATCTGAGGTTGATCCAAGAGAAAGATTTAGTGTCCTCATATTAAAAACCAACATCACTGGATTTCAGGATGTGAACAGCATCAGATATAATCAAAGGACACAATAAAATTCAGACACATTTTAAATAAAACAAAATAAACAAATGCCAAAAGATAAACTTCCTTGGGAGATTTTTTTAAGAAAGACAAAAGCAGAGAGAGAGACAAAATGTGGATCCAACAAAAAAAAGAAAACGCATTTTGAGCAAAAAGTTCAAAACAATAAAAACTGATCATATAATTTTACAAATCAAGGAAGTCTTACGTTTTTCTAGCAGAAAAACAAAAAACCTGACAACTTTAGAAAAACGTTAGCTCCACTCTGCAGCCATGCGGTGAGAAACAGAATGTGCAACCGTAATATCTGTCCTACTAGAAACACTCAACCTAAACTTGGTTCCTACCTGTAAAAAAAAAAAAAAAAAAAATCTGCTTCATCAAGAGACTAAAAAGCAAAATGAACAAAGCCTATTCTTATACAGTAAATTTACTTTACATAAATGTTATCACTGTTTAAATTTAAAACTATTATTTTTACAAGTGTTTTAATGTTTATTGAAGTCATAAAAATGAAAAATAGGTTACTGAAAACAAAGCTGCTGAAATTACAGAAAAGATTAGAAGTGGCTCCTTTTACTTTATTTTATAATTTTTTTTTTTTTCTAAAGAACTTTATTCACATTTATGCAATTCCCTGATATCAGCGTTAAAAGATTAAATACAGATTAAATACAACAAAAGAAGAAACAAATAAAAAAACATAAAAAAGGGTCAAATTAGGAAAGTTGTGATTAAATGGGTATCATATTCAATAATTTTATGTCATCTTACTTAAGCAATACAACTGAAGTGAAAAATACATAACCATTAGCGACTTTAAATATTTAAATACCTAAATAACTTATTTTTATGTAACTGTAAAATCATTTTAAGGAAATTTTTAAGGTATGGCTCAAAAATATTTTAATCACGAAGCGTAGATTGGAGCAAAGAAATTGGGTTCAATGTTGGTACAGGCGAATCTTTTCATGGTTTTCTAATAAGAAAAAAAACTGACCCAATCAATGCTGGTTTTTATAAGAAAAAGGGGGAAATGATATTTTCCTATTTGATACATTACTATTATTTACTTATATCTGTTCCACTTGTTCTACCACAAATAAGACATTTTTAAAGAAAATTAGCCATTTTCTTTTGAATTTTGCAGTTTAGACTTTTTTTGATGCAACTCTGAAAATAGTCCTAATAATCTTAATAAAAGGATGACTAAATGACAACATGAAAACATGGCTATCCAGGTGTTTTCTGCCACTACCTGAAAATGACAGCAGAGGGCCTGGTTTAAGTTTTCTGAGCACCAACCTGCTGGATCCCTAGACAGAGGTAGAGGATGCTGTCTGGAGAGTAGCGCTCCCCGTTGGGTCTGCAGACCTCCTTAACAAACTGGGACAGAGCCACATTCAGCTCCTCTGAACTCATTGACGGCAGGTTACTTTTAGGCCGCACTGCAATGGATGGAAAGACGCCAACTGTGGTTAGAAAACATACAGTTTCTGCCTCCATCCTAGCACTGTGTCTGTACTCATTACTGTGAGGTTAGAGGGGTTTAGCTTACTTGGTTTGAAGCTGTCCTTTACTTTGGTGTCTTCTGATTGGTCAGGGAGAGACAGAGCCCAGCGCTTCCAGGCATTGACGCCATAACGAGCTTTGAGAGGCAGCGACCGTTTTTCTGAGGAGTTGCTACTTGGATGTGAAGAAGTGAATGAAGCCAAATCCTCCACTGCCTGTCGTTTATTTCCCTGTAAAACAAGTGCAAATAATTACCAAGCTGAGATCAAGTTGGGCTGATTAGTAAAATATACCATATGTTTGTGTGTCTGTGAGTACGTACGAGTCTCCTGGGCTGTGGTCGGGGAGTCGATTCCTCCTGCTCCTCCTTCTCTTCCGTCAGAACCGGAGGCAGAGAAAAGCCCAAATCCTCGTCCATTCCTTCCAGCACAGGAACGGGGTCTGAGGCTGACAGACGCACAACATTTGTAAAATGTATTCATTTTTTGGGGGTTGAGTAGCACATACAGAAATGTTAACACAACAACACTTTTTACACACTCAGCAAATCGGTTTACTTTCAGAGGAATCCAATTGGGTAAATCAAACTCTTTCCTGGGTGTCAGAAAACCTGTTTCTCTTTCACAAACACATGAAATAACTTCTTCAGCTGGACTCTAAACCTAAATGCGTTGGCTCATTAGCTGCCAGCAAGATGGCCTACTGAAACACGTCATCTGTTAGTTACAAATGACAATTATTTCTGGTCAATTTCACTCATATACTGAAGTTGAGAGTGTGCTTTATTGCGGCATTAATCCATTTATCTCGGCATCGGTAAAGCTAACTAATGACGTTGTTCTCTTTGCTGACCCAGGCAATGACTTCCTACTTCTCTGGACAGATTGCGGGGCCTTCAATGAACCGTTTACATTTTTTAAAGTGGTATACAGCGGTGAGAGCAGTTATGTTGTATGGTTTGGAGACAGTGGGACTGACAAAAACACAGGAGATAGAAGTGGAAGTGGCAGAGTTGAAGATGTTGAGGTTCTCCTTGGGAGGGACAAGGATGGACAGGATTAGGAATGAGGTCATCAGAGGTACAGCACAGGTTGAAGGACTGGGAGATAAAGTTAGAGAGGCCAGACTGAGATGGTTTGGACATGTGCAGAGGAGGGACAGGGGGTATATTGGTAGAAGGATGTTAGAGAGGACATGGAGGTAGTTGGAGTGAGGACAAAGGACGCAGAAGACACAGTTAGATGGAGGAGGATGACTCGCTGTGGCGAACCCTGAAAAGGGAACAGCCAAAAGAAAATGAAGAAGGTACTGTGGAGGTATTAGTAATCAGTATCTTACCTGCAGTATAAATCTCTCAGAGGATGATCAGTTTGGAGAATCAGGCAGAGATTTTCTCAGAGGACACTAAAAACGAGTCAAAGCAGGCTCGAGACCAAAGCAGATTTCTGTTGTCTTAAAACAGCTCCAATCATGCAGTTCATGCACACTGTTTTATAAATCTTTACTCCTTCATCACTTCTTGAATTAGACACTCATTTACACTAAAGACCAAGTCGTCTGCAGTCTGTTACCAGGAATGAGCAACGTGAAATCTTTTCAACAAAACAGAACCGTAATCAGGTAGAAAAAGTATCCAACCAGAAAGTAATTCAGTGTAAAAACCAAAACACTTGTCGCAGTTAAAACAAATGGTATTTTGTTTTTTGTGGTTTGTTTTTTTTTTTTTACACCGACTTACTTTTTCATCAGATACCTCTATTGCCTGGTTATAGTGAACACATTTTAGTTTCACATGTTTAGCTGAGTGCGGATCATCTCAGTCTGTGATGTAAAAACGATAAACTTCTTTGTAAATAACAGTCACCTGTCACTTCTAATGCACAAGTGACAGGTGTGTAAAGGTTTATAAAACAGCGTTTACAAGGAATTCTTTTAAAACGGGAGATTTAAGATGGGATAAATCTGCTTTAAACTGTCCCTTCTTGAACTATTTATTATCTGAGAAAACATCTGCCTGATATTCAAAGCTGATTATGCTCAGAGTGACTTGTACTGCAGGTAAGATGTCAATAACAGAACATCACTTCAAAAACATCCACCCCACCCTTTAAAACCTCTGCCCTGATAATTTTATTAAAAAGTCAGATGGGGAATCATTGTTTTTTTATCTCAATTACTGAAGTGATCCATTTAAAAAAGAAAAACAGATGTTATTTCATAAGAGCTGCAGAATGAGTGAGAAGAGAAGATCGTCAGACTTTAGGCGTCATAGTGAACCCTGGAGATCAAATAATTTCATTTTACGAGTACTTGCTCATAACCTTGACAATTGAATTTGGACAAACCCAAATAATAAACCAAATGTCTTTGAGTTTCAGTTTACTGTCAGCAGACAAATATGTGACTAAATAAGAGTAACCAGTGTGAGTAAGAGTGTGGCCATTGTAAGCATTACAATACACTGCTTTGAATGTTTTTAGTTATTCCTACTATAACTTGTTTGATGCTGTGATGTTCAAAAACTAAAAGACCACAGGCTCAGTTTGCTTTGAATACCAGAGTCTACATAAAGTTATCTTCTTTTAGTATTTCAGTCCTGCAACCACTGCATGGTCTGGTTGAGACCTGGATTTACCTTGAGGGAAGTCTGCCTCCAGGTCCAGGTTGGGATCATACTTTTCCTCTTCCTCTTCCTCTTCCTCCTCCTCCTCCAAGCTGCTGCAGGAGGCCTCCTCTCCATGCTCCTCCTTCACCTCCTCCTCGTTCACCTCCTCCTCCTTCACCTTTATCATCTTCACATCTAAAAATGCACAACCAGGCCTTGTCAACACTTATTTATTTTTTACAGATTTATTTAGTTGTTTTAGTTTTTAGTTGCTTGACTTCTCATTTGTAAAATGTTAGTGGAGCATTGTATGACTCAAGATACTTTCAGGAAGATCCATCAGGACGGTTTTTGACACATCTGACTCCTCACCTGGCTTCTGGTCATCTGTGTTCGTCTCAGCTACGGAGAGCTCGGCCTCTGTGGGATTAGTGGCCACCTCATTTTTTATGTCTTTGAGGGTCTGAACAATCTGTTCTGCCCCCTGCAGAGTGGTGGGCAGAAACACAGGCACAGGAACCTGGAGGGGACAAGCTCAACTGTGTTTAAACATTCAAACCACTTAGACTAAAACAGTGCTTTCTTCCTAACTTTGGCAAGACTTTAATTCTTAAACGCTCGTAGCTAATTTCAACATAATCTGCCTAATTCCTGTTATGATGCATGTGTTAATAAAACCAGACTAAATCTTACCGGTACAGGTAGAGAAACTGGAGTGGGAGTGACCTGGGAATACATATTCATAGGCATGGGGATGAAAACAGGAACAGGTATAGGTACTGGGACATACTCCCTCTTAACACCATCATCTACATCTGTGGATGGAAAAATGCAAAGTCGTAACATTTTACTCCATGTGCAAATCAACGTGTGCAACAATGTGTAAGAATCGACACAAAAAATGTTTCTAAAATGCAATCCTTTTACACAATATCTTTTATTCCCACCATGTATTTAAATCGCTTGCTGTGCTTCCTGCTTCTCTTAGGTGCAAAATAGCCATTTAATTAACTTAAAATATTAAAACAATAAGAGCAAAAGTGAAACATCTGTTTTAGACATTAGCATTTTAAAAGTATTATGCTGCTTTTACCCGTCTGTAGAAGTTTGCTCTGCATGTGTGGTTTGCAGTAGGTGGCTTTGGTCAATGTGAGCGGCTTGCAGAGCACTGCCTTGTTCTTCACGTCTCTGACCAAACCCCCACCAGTGACAGCCGCAGCACTCTGGTTCACCAGCTGAAAAAGAAAGAGGAACAAAATAGGTTTGCACTAACAGGATGAGATTTAAGTAAGGGTAATGCTGTAAAAAAGTTTGAACTTTTGTAGACTTTAATTCTATTTCAACATTTTTACTTACCCCAAGTTTGGCCCCTTGTGCCTCTAACCCTATGAGTAAAAAGCAAAAATGGAAAAAAAAAAATTATTTAATGAGAATGCCAGTCAAGATGACACACAAGTGGTTTTCACACATTAGGTGCTTTCAGACCACAGGAGGCCACTTCAACGTCCTTACAATCATTTAAGGTAGTTTTTATATGTTTTTGCACTGGTGGTCCTATGGCTGTTTACGGTTCTTATAATTATGTTTATCAGATTTATTTTCACTCCTGAACGCATTAGGAGTAAGGGGATGTGACTGGTCTACACAAAGATATGTCGATGGGCTGAGAAAACTGAACATTTTTCCAGCACCAGCCCAATAAAAACCGCATTTGCATTGCTAAAGTAGAAGCTCACAGCGTCTTAGCGTTCCCTGGCAGTGCTAAGCTAAGTATCCTTATAACCCTCAGAGAGCCCTTATAACTGCTTGGTCTGAAAGGTCCTGATGTGTTCGTGGCAGTTGCCCCTCAAAGCTCAGGCACTGGTTATCTAAAATGTCCACAACTAACACCAACACTGTTCTTACACCTCAGAATTAGCAAAGCCAATGTGCTTTTTTTAAACTCCCACACTACTACATTAACATTAAATTAAGAAAAGTCCCTAAGAAAAAAAAAAGTTTATGTCACAAGGATTCAGATGGGCTGAAAGAGAGCAAGACTTCAGTTCATCTAAAGAGAAGCACAAATGCTCAGTTTGTACCCAGAGTGGAGTTTTCAGGTCCTTTCTGTGTGACCATGATGGGCTCGTTCTGCTGGAGGTAGAACCTCAACAGACACTCCTGGTCACAGAATTGCTTCATCTCTGCTCTCCACATCACAGACTCCGTCAGGTTCCCCTGCACCTTACAGCAGTCACATCTCGCAGCCTGGTGGACAGGAGGAGACAATTACAGAATGTGAACCACAGTTTTCAGCACAGAAACAGAAAGCACAGATTCATTTGAACTTATTTTAAAAGGACCCACCTTGTAGTACCAGTCGTTAAACTTCTTGGCACATGTCTCGCTGCAGAAGTCCCGAGTCATGCCGCCGAGCTCCTGGGTCACTCCTCTCTTACAGAGCTGGTTGCAGTGGTTACAGCTCACACACTTGAGACCCAGCCGCCTGATAAAATCCTGCTTAAACAGCAGCTTACACCCTGGAGAGAAAAATAAAATAAAAAAAATTAATAAACAGAGGGGGGAAAATATGTGAGGACAGAAAGACAAACAATAATTCTGTTGGATAACCACGTCATCAACTATAAGAGGCTAATTAAATGGGAAGCAAATGAATAAAAAGTTAATTATCAAGTGATCTCGAAGAGAGGAAACTGAAGTACCTTCACTGCAGAACGGTTTCTTGACACCGGAGAACTTGACCGTCTCATGAAGTGTCTTCTCTTCCTGGCAGTACTCACACAACGTCACAATGCAGTGGAGCTTCTTATAGTCCTCGCAGCACGTCTTACTGCAGAACTGGTAAACTTTGTCCTGAACACAGAGACGTTTCATCAACTTATTATGCTTCCTCCAAGGTGAGATTTTTCATGTGTGTCAGAAAAAAAAAAACTGAATTGACAACATTTCCTATGTAAGGTAACAATATAAACTGGAGCTTATTTTATTCATTTCACAAAATTTAATTTCCATATTACATTAAAAGTAACACAAGGAGCCATGATGAGCGATTCAAATACTTGGACCAACAGTCTAAAGACGTTTATATATATAAATAATAAAGTGCAATCACTTCTAATTCAAAGGAAAGAGTTTCCACATTTTGGCAGTTTATAAAAAGACCAAAATTACTAAAATAAAACAAATGCACATCTGTGTTATGTCTAAAGATTTCATGAAACTCATACAAATAATAACTATTAGTACTCAACACTACTTCAGTGTCATTTCAGGGTGAAATAAAGACAGTAAAAGTTCAAAAGGCAGGCCCACCTCCCACTCAAGTATTTCAGGCTTCAAACTGAACGCTCCTCGACAGTAATTACACTTCAGCTGGACGGTGCTGTTTGTGGTGGAGAGGGGCGTCTGGCCATTGGTGGTTTGAAAAGTAGCATTCTGTAACAAAAGACATCAAGTGTAAAACAAAAAGGTTTGGAATGTAGCTGGTGACTTCTAATAAATATACTGATTGGTAGTGCTGGGCGATGTAACGATACATATCGTGGGGACGATAGAAAAGTGTCTATCGTGATATATTTTCTTCTACCGTCTCTATTGTTTCTATCGTCTCTATAGTTTCTGTCGTTTCTATCATAATTGTATCAATGATTCATGTAAATATTTCATAACGTAGGCTACGACGAATGTATTAGTGTTGTCACTTTGCATACATTCAGTTTATATNAAAAATAACTATTTTGCGAAGAACCTCCGTTTTGCGACATGACGTTGCTTTACGTGTGGGTTTGCGACATTTTTTACAGCAGCGGCTTTCTGTGTGGCGCGGTGTTTTCACCATAAGTGCTGAAAGATGGAGGCGCATGAAGTATCAAACCCGGGGTCGCAACAAGTAGAGACAGCTAGCAGGCAGCCCAAGAAGAAAGACTTTTACCAAAACCAGGGGGACGTCTGTGATTTGGTTGAAGAAGTCCGATACGGAGCAGAAAAAGGTAATATGCTAACTCTGCTAATGCTAACGCTAACTCTGCTATTAGACTTGTTTTCTCATCTGACGCCAACACAACAAACCTCTTCTATCACTTGAAAAAGAATATTTAACAATCCAAAAAGTGCAAGGTCAAACAAGTTGTAAAAGAGCCGGGGAAAGTTACGAAAAGGAAAACTATAGCCGTCCGAAGATAATAGAGTCTGTTGTCATTTGATACTGTTACGTCGTAACAGGTACATATATATTGCTGCACTAAAATGCAGCAGATCTCATTTGTGAAAGTTCAGTTAAATGTCACTTCGAAATAAAGCTTGAAAAAAGTAAGAAATTAGATTATTTTTCAGAGAATAACTGACAACGTACATAATTGGTGTATATCGTGATATATATCGTTATCGTGATATAGGATTTTTTCCATATCGCCCAGCACTACTGATTGGTATATAAAACCAAACTATCTGCTTCTTTTGCTGAGGTAACTAACAATGCTAACCAGTGTGTTGACTAGATAATATTTCTGCAAACTTCTCTTTGCACCTGACAGGTGTTACATCTTTTTTCTCCTTGATACAAGTACAACATGGAGCGTATCTGACGTCTGCTTTCACCTTTAATGCTTCACAAAGACCCCATATGATGTTTACTGCTTCTTCTCTAAACTTCCATCATCATCTGAACTAATCAGGTCATGGACTTCAATGAGAAAACCTCAAGTGTGTCGAGCTGTTTTCCTGACAATATACCAAACAGAAAGATAACAATCTTTACACTGAGTTTTTATTTGATCATTTTTGACCATTTTAATTTTCTATAATGCAGTTTTACAAGCAACAGAGTCCTATGGAAATCAGTTATTTAAACAGAAGTTGTGTAAATGTATGCTTGTTTTTAGCATCCTGCTTCATCACCAGGAATTTAACATTTTCGCCCACCAATATCAGACTCCAGTTGTAGCAATTTAATCTGGGACACATCAAGAGACAGGATACAAATTTGGTTTGTGTCTTTACGTTCGAATCGATGAGTCCCCCACCTGAAACTTGGAAACGCACTGCGAGCTGCAGAAATTAAGGATATTCCCTTCTGGCAGCGTGGCCTGGTACTGTGGTAATGAACTCCTCTTACAGAAGTGACACGTGGGTTCTTTGTCTGTGCGCACACACAAAATGAAAGAATGAAAATTAGATTAAGAGTCTTTCTAATTAAGCAGTTTCTTCCCTTTTCATTCATTGGTGTTTCAAAACACTTCTGATTCTATGGTGAAAAGCAGGCAACGACGATGATTAATTTAATCAAAAATCAATAAACTTTAAAGATATATACCCGGAAAAATAAATCTGAACATGAGAGGTATCAAACTAAGCTGAATGTCATTAGTCATTCTTATTGCTCAGTTGCAGCATTTAATAGAAGCTTGTGTTAATAACATCTGCTCAACATCTCAGGATGGATGTGTGGAACTGTGAGAAACTGAAGACAAATTCAGAGATAAATTTTGAGTGAGTAAACATGTCTGAAACCTGCTAAATTTAAGGTTGACAGAAGCTGCTTGTGTAATCTGATTACTCACTGAGGAACTGCACTGATGTCAGCTTGCCCTTGTTCATACAGTTGACAGAGCAGTAGGAGCCCATGGTGCCGCTCGCTCCGAGGCTGTGAAGAACCTCGCCTGTCTTGATCAGTGTTTTGCAAGTCAGACAGCTCGCAAGTTTACTGTGGGCCTGGATGGGAGAAGGTCACATTAAAACAACTTAAGACACAAAAAATAATAAAGTGGTATTATCAGAAAAACTGTGTTTGAAGTCATTTGATTGCAAACCAAAAAAAATGCTCCAATAGCTACAACTACTTGTTTAAATTAAATGAAATTGTTAGCATAATAACAGATACAAAAGACAGCATCATAGTAAAGACGTGTGGAGGAACACTCATTTATCTAATGTCTGTTGTAGAACAATAACATGAAGTTACTAAACATTCATTCTTCAAACACTGATAAATAACATAATTCAATTGTAAAACCTCAACAAACTACCTGGCACATAAATTCCCTAATTCTACAAAGCAAGTAAAAGATATAAAACTTAGGGCGGTTAATCGATTAATAAAAATTAACTAATTAATCGCACATCTGTTAAAAAATTAATCATGATTAATCACTTTTCAAGGCAACTTATAATAAAGACGGATTAAGTCATAAATTAAGCCATTTATTATTCAAAAGGGACTTTTATTGTTTTATTTTTACTTAAACACTTTTTAAAAGCTTTGAAATATATTTAAAAAAAAATGCATTACAAACATTCATTTTGTGGTTCAGAACATTCACTGTTTGAAAAACAGAGTAAACTACAATTTAGAACCTTACAGAACATTTCTGCTTTGTTTTGAAACCAGCTCTTCTACTCCTTTACATTTAGTCAATTAATAAGGCAAACCAGTCTCTCAACGTCACTATAAGAGAGGGCAGTTCTCTTTTTCTGAAGGATGTGGCCTGAGAGGGAGAACAGTCTTTCACAGGGTACGGTGGTGGCAGGTGTTGAGACATATTTGCGGGCAATTTGTTCTAGTCTAGGGTATGAGTCCCTTCTTTTTGACCACCACTGCAGTGGGCACTCATCTGTGTCAGTTTTGCATTCTGATTTGTAGCGGTCCAGTGTGGATTGAATGAAGTCTGCCTCATCGTCTGTGTCTGAATCACATGATGCAAGCAAGAAGATGGACATTTTCCTCTTCTTTTGTGGTGCTTCCCCTGTTGTTTGAGCACCTTGGATCTGGGCATTTCTATCCTCTTTGAGCAAGTTGTTTAAAGAACTCCACACTTCGCCTCTCTCAGACTTAGGCAGGCATTTTAAGTCCTTGAACCTTGGATCACGTGCAGTAGCATTCTTGAGCCAGGTGAGATTGGAGTTCTCCTTTCGTTTAACCAGGTCTTCACAAAAGGCCTTTTTGAATCGCACTATGTTGACAGTATCATCATCTAAAGGCTCCATGACTCTGAACAGGTGGCAGAAAGAGGACAACACCACAAAACAGGAGATGTAGTGCTGTCCACCCAGAGTTTCAGTGACATACCTGTGAAAACACATTAATAACAATAACAACTCATTTATTAAAGCACCTGTCACAAAAAAGTATTATTATTATTATTCCTGTCTGTCTTCAGAAAAAGCACACACAATTGGTTTGTCTATTTTTTAGACTGCTTACGGACCCATCTGACTTAACTAATATCAACTTAACTGATATAATACAATGAAACAGAAATAAAAATGTACCTGCACGGCTCCAATAGCTCCTCCAACTTTTTCAGCTTTCCAAGCTCAGCTTCTGTAAGCAGGGGAATTTTGCTGTTCTGTTGTGATAGGGTCGCCTCTATTGGTGATTTATTTTGTTGGATCCTTGTGATCATGTGTAAAGTAGAGTTCCATCTTGTAGGCACGTCTTGAATCAGGGATTCTTCTTTTTGTTTATGTGCGACTTGCTGTTGATTCAACTCTCTAGCATTAGCTGGGCTGTGCTTGAAGTGACCAACAATTTTTCGACATTTGGATAAAACAGAGTCAAATCCGGTGTCTCCCAGTGACACTGTAATTGCTCACTGTAGAGAGTGTGCAGTACAAGGCAGATGTTCATATGGAAGGAGTCTTGCAGCTGCTGTCAAGTTTCGAGCACTGTCTGTCCCAAGCGTTGTTATTTTTTTCTCAATGTTTCGTTCTTGTGCGACCGCCTGGATGTGTTGCGCACATGCCTCTGCATAGTGGCGCTCGGTAGACTTACTCACAGTTAATGCAAAGGAGTGCAGGCACCAGTTGTCATCAATAAAGTGAACCGTGACATCCAAATAGTTACCATTGCTAGCAGAAGTCCAATGATCGCATGTGAGTGCGATGTATGGGGCTTGCTCTAATAGTCTTTGTTTAATTGCCTTCTGGTTGTTGTACAACGTCACTATTCTGGACATTACCTTGGTTGACCTTGCAGGTAAATGATAAGCAGAGTCCCCTGACGCCTCCCGAATCACATCCCTCAGTCCTGCATCCTCAACAATATTTACAGGTCGACAATTTTTAGCTACCCAGCAAGCAATAGCCTCCGTTATTTTGTTGGTGGCTACCCTAGTCAGCGGACCACCTCTCACTGCAAACTGTTGCAAAGTTGTCTGTTGGAGACCGCCTCCCTCCAACGTTGCTGCTGCACCGGGATGTTTCGCCTTCAGGTGATTTGCAAGTGATGAACTGCTTCAGTGGTAATTAAATTCACCTTTGCAAAGCACGCAAAATATCTTGGATTTGCTTAAAGTGCCGCCTGGTAATAACTTGAAGCAAAATTGTCCGTTTAATAGCGTATCTTCCTTTTTATCCATCGCTAGCTTGACTAAGTTAACGGAAGTGACGTACAGCAATACAGAGGAGGCGCTTTTCAAATTAATCACTGCATTTATTTATTTTATCGCGTCAAAGTTAAAAAAAATAACGCAAATAGTTAACGCGATAATTTCAACAGCCCTAATAAAAACCAAGGTTACAGTCTTTACCACTATTATTCTTATCAAATGAAAAGCAATAACTGTGTCATTTAAAGACACAAAAACATCTCTGATATCTGCTTTCACCTTTAATGCTCCTCACAGACCCCATATGATGTTCACCAACTCATCCCTAAAGTTCCGTCATCATCTGAAAAACTTTTGGTTTCTGTGTAAATTAGGGGCTCAGCATTTTATTCATGCCAAACCTTTTCTTTGTTTCATTGGGACATTTATTTACTCGTACTCATTAGCATGCGTGTGCAACTCCAGCTATTTTGGGGACTTTAGGAACTAACTAAGGAGGCCACTTTAATCAGTTTACTGTATTTACATTTTAGTTTATGTGGGGAAACTTACAACATCAGGGGTCACTGCAGCTGAATTAAAATAGATATTATGACACAAAAGGCCATCTGGTTTAAGTCAGCAAAACTTCATGAAATAAATCACAGACTACTAGCTAACCACTTTTAACACTTGTGGTTTGGATTACCTGTTTGAAATCCTTGATGCAGTTCTGGCAGCAGAAGCGTTTCTGTTGGCCATCAACCAACAGGAAGTGGTTGGCTGTAGCCCGGTTCGGCAGATAGTCGCCACATTGCTCACAGCAGTTTATGATCAGCCCGTTAGCTCTGCGGTAAACGTTGAAGCATGCGTCGCTGCAGATCTTGTGGGTCACAGTCTTAAAGCTAACCTCATGCCGGATCTGTAGACATAAAAAAAGCACAAGTGACAGAGGGAGTAGTTCAAAAAGTTAATTTAGCTTCTGAAAATATTTCTCTGGGATTTTCTCAAACACTAGTATGCTTATGTTTTTCTGTCCTCACTGTATTTCAGTTTTTCTTCATGAAGACGTCATACACAGCCAGTTCTGCACTGAGGAGTCATCCTATTGAGAGTTATGCCCTCATTGTAATATGTACAATGCTACTTTTTGTCTTGTTGAAGAGACACAGCAGGAGGTATTTTGTCACTCATTTTGTACTTTGTGTGGGTCAGAGTCATAAGACTGAGTCAAGACATGAAGATATGTAGTTCAGAGTGGGACAGACTCACCTCTGTGAGCTTGCCACAGACAGTGCATTTGGTTTTCAGGTTTGATTTGGGAGGGTTTTGCTTGTTCTCATATGCACCTAAACAACCAGTGGTGCAAAACTCCTGGAAAGATTCACTAGAGTCAACCTGGGCCACAATCGTACCCTTAATGTTTGTGATGTCCCTGGAAAACACAAAAACATTCCAGATGAAAAACAAAATACAGAAAAGTCAATCAGTAAAAAAACAAAAGAAATGTCCCAACTGAAATAACTAGTGGGTTATAAGTTAAAACGAAGATTTACATTTTAAACACTATAAATACTTTTTTAGTGTGAGACTCACTTTTTGCACATGGTGCAGCTCTTCTTGGGGGCAGGTTTGTGTGAGAAGGCAGAGAGACAAGTAGTGGAGCAGAACAGGTGTGAAGAGCCTTTACGCTGGTAGGCTGTTTGGCCTTTCTTCAGAGGCTTTTTACAGTTAGCACAGGTTACCTAAAAATGAGCAAAAAATGATTTTACTACAAGTTTCTCAGCAATGACAAATACTCTTAAGGCTCTGGCATACTCCAGAAGACGTCAAGAAGTCGGTTCGCAGCCACGTCATTTCGAGAAGTTTGCTGGAACAGTTGTAAAGATGGCCGTATTTTCTAACAGCCTCGGCCAGCTGCTTCTCAGCAGTCTCAGCTTTTCTGCAAACAAACCCACGGCAACTTCTGACCAATCACGCGATACTTGGCGCAAACCCCCGTAAGAAAAAGTTTGGCCCGGGCCTTGTGTTGCGAAGGGGTGGACAAAGCTGCTACACAAACAAAATTACGCAACCACATGACCGAGAGTCGACTTTGTGACTTCTCGTGGAGTATGGAAAGGCCTTTACTCGATTCTAGCTGGTAGTAAACCTCATCTATTCAACCTCTGCAGATACAATGTGGTGGTGGAAGACATTTGTAGCCTTGGATTCAGAAATATAACGCAAACAACAAATATACAGTCACTAAGACAAAAACAAGGAATTCTGTAACAACTGGCTGCATATGTTTTGTAGAAACTATTCAGACATTTCAGAATTACTTTTGTACTTCAACATCACATCTTTCTGATCAGCTGCCATTTGGTTGGAGTTTTTTCACATTTCCTTTCAGGTCAAGCATGTTCATGTCTTCTTGTACAAAATGAACTCCACCTGTGGCAACTACAAAGACCCTCCCTGACCAGGGTGGATTACCTTCACTGTTCTGGGCTGTGATTGGGAGCCGGAGGAGGAAGTAGATGAGGAAGACTGGCCTGCAGGCTTAGGCAGCGAGGTGGCAGGTGACGGAGAGTCCACCCCTGTCTGCTTTTGGTTGCGGGGAACTGAAGCTGACTGAGAGATCCATGAATCTACAAGGAGATAAAGAAAGAAATTTCACAAGCCACCTACAGCCTATTTGGCCACTGTGGCTGAATTAAGAAACGTTCCAGCAGGGCTGTTCTAAGAAGTTGTTCAAGTCCTCCAAAAGAAGTGGAATGACCAAGAAAAGAGTAACACTGTTGACTACATCATGTTTGAGATATAAGCTAATCAAGTCCTCAAACTTTACAAGTCCTCTTTTTCCTCCCAGCGTTCCCAACATATTTATGCGTTTGATCACCCATTTAGTTTTTTACTGCAAGGATAACTGAGGACTAAAGCAGGAGACAAAACAATGCACTAAATGTTTAAAACTGCAGGCATGTAGCCAACTCTATCACTGTGAATCTTAGTTGTCTGATATTTAAAGCATCCTCATAATTATAAAAGATAAATTTTTAAAAACCTTTCCATAATCACCTAAAAAGCAAAACAGGTCTTTATACTTGTTGGTTACAGAGATGAATGTAATAGCTCACAATATTTGCTTTTCAGTCAAAGCATAGTTTATTTTTGATGCTGCAAAACTGATAGGTGTTGGTAAAAAGGACCATCTATCTAAAATATCCCTCTTATGCAACAATGCTGCAGATACGACACAAAAACCCAACAATCCAGTCTGACATTGTAATAAAGTAACTAAAGTTATTAGCACCACCTGGAGGATGTGTGGAGTTAGACAAGAGCATAAATTCATCTTAGGTCTACTCTGAATAGTCGAGGCTTCTCAGATCATTTTCCAAGATAGTAGATCTCTGGATCTCTTCCTATGTGTGATAAATGACGATCACTGAAATTACTGATTCATGTTCACGCCAATAATGCAGAAAATCCAGTTTTCAAATTCTCGATCATGAGAATTCACATCTATTTGAATTAATCAACTCTGTTTTTGTTGCATAATATGTCAGTGGTAAACTCGATTAGTCAACAATTCATTTAGTCCAGCTCTGCTTCCTGAGAGTGCCCCTCCTGTTCTGGGCTCTGATGAATATTTTACCTCACCTGCTGTAGACTGTCCACCCTGACTTCTCTGCATTAATGTAACATACCACAAAAAACTAAAATAATGGCCTGTGAAACATACAAATTTTAAATTAAACAAACTTATTCATCATTTTACTTAAAGTGACCATCACAAATACTGAAATACATTAAACAAGGCAAACTGAAGTGTACACAGTCTAATTTTAAACAAAAAAGTGCAAATAAGTAACCACAACTGGCCACAGGTTTTTGGTTTAATTAAATAAAATAACACAATTAAAACAATGTCCAGTTTATAAAAGATTTAGTTCATAAATTCATGGTTGCGGTGCAGGACTGTATTTATCCTTAAAAACCATTTAACAGACTAAATATCTAATTAGAAATTCATTTTTTACATTAGGTGGAGGAAAATTAAAAACGATAGTGCTACTCCAATTCACTCATTTTTTATTACTCTTAACATTTTATCTGAATGACTGAAATTATGTTCACATTATCATCCATGAGACCAACAACTTCATTAAAAAAAGAGGCAACACGCCGCACAAACGTTACTCGCTAAAACTTACTAATAAAGAGTTGACATCCCAGCTCCAGGGTGCTTGTGTTTCAGATGTTCATGCACAGCAGCATTACTGTCATGGATAAGAAAGCTCTGCTTTGCACAATCTGCATTCAGCTTTGTTTTCAGTGAAATGCTACCACATTTTTAAAAGCCTGCTTGAATTTTTCTCATCTTCTCTTTCCATTTTGCCTTAACATTTCCTGAAAATTTCATCAAAATCTGTTCATTACTTTTTGAGTAATCTTGTGCACATACAAATAAACAAAAAAAACAAAAGCTACCGAAAACATATACGTCCTTATCGTAGGTCGATAACTCCAAGATAGAGGACACAGGAAATTTAAGAAGTTGCACCAAGTTTTCTGAAGAAAACTGTTTTGCTTAAATCGCAGTACCCCTAGATTAGATTTTAAAACCCCAAATTAGACTGTAATTTGTTTTGTTTTTTAGAATAAAACAATGAAGACAACATGGAGGTTCTTCATAGCTGAAACAAACATACAGCCTTTAAGCACCGTTAACTAGTTTCTAACTAATACTAATAAGGGTAGAAGAGGCTTTAATTCTTGATCAGTTTTATGAATTTGATCATTTTCCAACAACATGTTTTTTTTAAAACTTTACCTGAAAGGTAAATGTTAAATTCCACCTTGATTTATAATTTGTTACCTGTTCTGTTGTGTGTCCCGGTGTCTCCATTCTGCACCAGCTGGCTGATGGAGCCTGAGCCCCGACCCGGGTTAAAGGAGGTGGTTGGTCGAGCAGATGGGGTGTCAGGATTCAAGCTAAAGGCACTGCTGATCTGCAGACCGTTCTCCTCTGCTTGGTCTTCACCTGCCTAGACACAGAACCCCTTAAGGTTAGTTTCTCCTTAAAGCCCAAACATCAATAGGAACTACAGCTCTGTGGAAGTTGTGTGTGAAATTAATCACTGTCAAATATTTACACTGAATCCTAACTCATCTAACTTAAGCAGCATCCAGTGCATGAATAATTATTGATATAAAATACCTGCTACCGCTCTGACATTACACAGATTTTATAATCCACTTTGCCAATCACATATGTACAAAAGAAAACGCATGCTTTCATCACTTATACTAATTTAAGGAAGCCAACCGTACCGATATTACATCTGCAGCTCCTCCCTGCAGAGACGTCACAGAGGTGATCATCAGGTTCATGTCTGCCTGCTCCTCGACTGAATGCGGTGGTGTATTTGATGCAGAAAGTGAGGAGTTTTTCTGGCTGCTGGAGCCCAGTGTGGTAACACTGGCAATCCTGATCTCTGAGTCTGCCTCAGTGCTGCTCAGTGCACCAGGTGAGTGGGGGGCAGAATGGACTCCAGGGAGCACAGGTGAGGAGGAAGAAGTTTCTTTCTGTTCAGAGTCTTCCTCATCGTCTATGACAATTGGCTCAGGTGCTGTGGTTGCAGGCTTCTGAGGTGCTGACACCATGGATGCGCTGGAAGACAGAGGAGAATTGGGGGCCACCAGTGTGTCCACCGTTGCCACAGCAGCATCAGTGGCGGCGGCGGTGGTGTCAGCTTGCTCTAAGCACTCTGTGCTGGGTGTGTCTTGGGAAGAAGTTGCAGTAGAAGGCTCAGGAACGTCCTCCTCTACAAGAACCACATCATCATCATCCTCTGCACCATGCTCCTTTGTGGCTTCATCTCCTGTTACCATGGAAACTGCCTCCCCAGGCTCTTCAGCGGGGGTCGGAGTTTGTTGCTGGGGGGAAGGAGTGGCATTCATGGGCTCCTCCTTCTCCCCAGCCTCTTCTGCCACAACAGGATTTGGTTCCGACTCCCCATCCATCACTAAGGCAACCACCTGGCAACACAAACAAGGACGTAATTAGGCGAAGGCAGCGTCAGTAATTAGTTTTACCATATCTGACAGCTGTACAGGTAGCTCAGGTATCCCTAGAGGAAAAACTTCCATAGCACAGCCCCCTGATTGTCATGGTAACACCTTTTCTGTGTTTAAATCAATCTACACATAGTAGTTTTCTTTAGCATTGGGTTGAACTGACCCTTTAAAAAAAATGTCTTTTTCATTTTTCCTCAAGCTTGTCCCAGATATGAGCCTTTCCCTTCAAAGAGATACAAGCTCTGATTTCACTGGGAGTCAAATTACAAACAGCAAATCAAAAAAAGAAAGTGTGATTTAAATAAAAATAATGCAATCATTCAAGAATACAGTGCAATAATGCAAGAATCCATCAATTAGTAAAAATTTAAATATTCAACATTTACAAGCATTTTTTTAAGATTAGAAAAAAAACCAGCAAGAAAGACAAAGCCTAACAACACCAAGACAACCATTCACACTCTCACTCACACATAGGGACAATATAGAGTTACCAATTAACCTTACATGCAGGATTTTGGTCTGTTATAGGAAACCGGAGACCCCGGAGAAGTGACGTCACAGAATGACCTTCCTGAACTGCTTCCTCACTCCCAGCAAGACCAACTTTGACCCCTCCTTCAATGTTGCATCTACTTCTTTCATCTTCTTTTTCATCTCTGTGCATATTTTGACCCAACTACCGTTACTCTGCACTTCCTCTCACCTGCTGCCTTTCTCATCCCTCTGCACAGCTACGCTCTTGTTGCCCTTGGAAACCAGTGAAGCTACACCTTGGTTGCTAGGGTGATGGTAAGACCCACCACCACAAGGACTCGTTCTGAGTGCTACATCCAGGTGCTGCTGACGGTTTGGATATACTAACACCTTTAATGTAAAACTAATTAACACCTATGAAGTAACATACATGATGCACAACGTAAAATAAAGTGGCTCCAGCTGCAGATTCTTTAGTACATTTTTAAATCTAACAGCATGGAAAAATAGAGTAAAAGCACTCTTGTATGATTTGGTCCCACATTCAGGAATCACTTTTGGAGATGCATGCACTCACTGAAGTGATCTGTTTCTGTCAAAATCGTCTTTTAACGTCACACAGCAGTGAGGGTGGCTGCAAGCCACATATCACATCACTGCTGACAGCTGCAGTGCAGAAACACACGTGCACACCAACAGATGCGCAGCACAAACACGTCTGTGCAGACGCTGATCTTTAGCGCTCGTTATTCTCCCCAACAGACAGACAGACAGAACAAGAAGAGTCTGGCAGCACCTGAACACAGCTCTGAGCCTTACCAAAGCATCGTTAAACTAGAAAAAGAACCAGGTCACCTGAACCACATCACCTCACCACCAACATGGAGGCCATTTTGAGCCCAGCACTGTGCACTAAGGCATTCTGGGAGGGTGCCGGATGACACGTGCATCCATATTTCACAATTTTTAAACATGGCAACTTCATGAATTAGCTACAATTCAGTGTTGCAGATTTTGATTAAAACATACATTCTTTGAAGGAATTCACATCACCCGACAGCTTTTGTGCCAGAGTTTAAAATAAGATCATCATATGATGAGATATTCCAGGGTTACGGCTGTTTTGGTCAAACCTTGACAATAACGTTATGTGTAATCTCACATAATCTGTTAGCGGTATGAGTATTTAATATGAATAACTCTCAGTGTCTGTAAAAATGATTGCATTATAGCCTTTTTTGTGTTGGCTAAAGCTGATTAGCTGTGGCAGCCATCTTTAAATCAGGTTTACTCCAAAAGTTAGTCAATTGAAGATGTACATCTAATGACTGGTTTCTGAGAATTTAATTAAAATCTAACCAGGAGATCATAAGCTTTTTTCTAACAGACAGAAAGGATTGACTCCAACTATTAATGCCAAGGTTTTTAGGAAAGACCTTGATCTTTTATCTCTCTGAAAATGAGTTGGGAAATAACAACACAAAGCTCAATATCAATTAGCTCAATATCTGCGAAATTGACTAAGTAATAGTCATTATTGACTCCTCTAAGTTCAGTTGAATGTGGTGGCCATCTTGAATCTGGTTGACTTCAAAAGTTATTCAGCTGATAAGCATTCAGTGATTGTTTTCTGAGAGTTTCATCAAAGTCCTACCCAGTGCGGTTATTGACATATTTTGAAAACTGGACAAACAAATGCTCACACACAAACAGGCAACAACATTATCATCAGTTTTCGCCTTTTGGTGGAAGAAGGTAATTAACTTCAAATTGCTAATATTATATTGATTAATAATCCACTACCCAGCCTTTTCTAGGTCTGAGCCCAGTATCTGACTCCTGACAGAGCCCGCAGATGACCTAAACCTCCCGATGAAACATCACATGGTTAAAAACTGGGACACATCCTACTTTAATTGGTGGCCGATGACTCATCACAATGCTAAGTTTGAAGATATGATCTAATAAGACATGCACATTCTCGTTTTGCAAATCAATTTCTGGTATGTTATTTCTCACAACTCCTAAAAAATAAACAACAAAAATATAAATTAAAATCATATTAAAAGTTAATTTAGGTATCAAAGAACATTTCCTGTGACGTATTGTTGTCTTTTCTGCTGCTGGCAAATAATTTTTGCTGATTACTGAACATTTCCACTTTTTTCAATTAAAAAAAAGTTAATTAGAATAACAAGAGCCTGAAATTCAGTTTTTAAGACCAGCTGAACATACTTAACAACAGGTCTGCTGTCCTACTGTTACTTTAGATTACACAGATCTTGTTTCAACTTCAGGGTTCCCACCGAACTAAATCCAGTGATACTACTGACCGCCACACTCCCTCTTGTCTTGAAGACGTCTGTTTGATCCGAGTCTGAAAGTGATGTTCAGGTGCAAACAATAACACAATAATAACTCTTTAAGACCTTACCTTTGATAGGTAACTGTCACACCAACAACTTATCTGATTGTCCTTAACTGAACAAACA
Organism: Kryptolebias marmoratus; assembly: GCF_001649575.2. NCBI lineage: Eukaryota > Metazoa > Chordata > Actinopteri > Cyprinodontiformes > Rivulidae > Kryptolebias > Kryptolebias marmoratus. Next base: position 23,495,897 of record NC_051435.1, on the reverse strand, counting down.
TGTTTGACTTAACGATAATCAAAATAAGTGTGTTGAAGCAATTTGACATTAGTAGCCTTATGTAGACATTTTGACACCTTAACACAAACTACGGCTTTACGGCACATGAACGTACTGGAACTGGGAGCTCCAGCAGTGTCGGTGCAGAACAGGAGGCCTGGGGGTGAAAAGACAACATACTTCTAGGTGAAGTATATTGTATTGTATACTGAAGTATATTAGATTGGCTCATATTCAGAATACAAATCTTTATTATACAAAAAGTACAACAAAATTACATGCAGTCCCATTCAGTGTCTGCTGCTACAGCAGCAGCAGACAACTTGTTCTGTTTCCTGCAGTCTCACCTGCTTCGTTATCGACAAAAAGCAGGTGATAATGCTCTGTGTGTGTGTTTGTCCATTGTGTTAGCAAAATATCTGATGAACCACTGGATTGGTTTTAACAAAACTCTCAGAACACAGTTTGAGAGTGTATCAGCTAGAGCTGATAAAACTGATAAAACTTTTGGAGCTGGTTCAATTTAAGATGGCTGCCACAGCTAATCAAAAAGGTTATCAGTTATCAGTTATCAGTTATCAGTTATTGTTACAGATATTGAGCTAATATGTGGTAGTAGCTGAGTGTCATTCACACCACATACTCTGAGCGCAAACAGATTGTGCAGGATGTTTGTTTAAAACTTTGGCATGCAAGATGCAGGGTAATATGCATCACTGCAAGATATACTGCTTCCATTTCGTCTGCATTTTGCAGTGCTGCATTTACTGGTAAAATATTGGTACACTATTTTGCACACACAGAAATTTCTGTATGTGACACCTTTCTGTATTACAAGTTAAACACCAGTGGGATTTTTCTTTTTACACAACAGCTGCAATATTGTAGCAAAATTTAAGTCATTATTATAAAAAGTACTAACTCATTATTGTTTGGATAAAGGTTTGGGCTGAAAAAACGTAAAACCTTTTTGCAACATAATTTTATTAGCAGCAAAAACCTCCATCAGATGCCTATAGGCGCTTAAAAGCCTCGTGCAACACAGACCAAAATCGGACTTCTTTATTTTTAAGGACTTCTTCATGGGTTTGATTAATCAGGTTTCCTAAGGTCATAAAACTTAATTTTAGATGAAGTTCCAAACAAAAAGTATCATAAACCCACACTAAAACAACTGAAGCAACTAAATGAATAGTTACATGTGTCCTATGTTGAGTCCTACTTCTTGAATAAGAGTTAAATTTTTTGCAATATTTATTTAGTCAATAAATGATCATGAAATGATGCAATAACTAATATAGTTTCATTTAATTTCCTTTAAAGCCAAGAGCTTAAAACTGAAAAATACTTCCTTTACTATAACAAAGACAAACACTAATTTAAGCCACTTTCAAAACTGGAAAAAAAAGATTTTTGTTTCAAAAATGTTGACAGCAGTTATTATCAAGATGCTCAGATTATAGTATTAGTTCAATGACAAACAGTTGTAATCCTCAAGTATTTTATGTTTACAGAGAAAAACAAAATAGACATGTTGCAAATATTGTGATATGCTCACATGGTGGCCTTGTTTCCCAGTTTTCTTTTAAAATAAAAGCCTAGCATTTTTGGAAGAAATGCATATCGCCCACTGCCTTCATGCCAAAGTTTAAATTAGTGCTCAAAGTATGTGTTGGGGATGACTTTCAGCTACTAACACTTGAAATTTAGTTCAGTATCTGTAAAACTGACTGAGGGGGAGCCATTTTTATGTTAGTTAAGTATGATTAGCTGAGGTGGCCATCTTGAACTGGGTTGACTCCAAAAGTTAATTAGTTGTAGATGCACTGCCTTCTGAAAAATTTATATAAAACCCTGTCCAGTGATTAATGAGATATTTTGCTAACAGACAGACATGGTTGACATCAAAAAAGGTAATATCAATGTTTTATTTTAAACAATAACATCACAAAATTTGAAATTCTCAGAGTAATGAGAATCAGCTCCTACTACTCCAAATTACAAGTTGTAGCCAGTTTCCGTTACCATTCTCTGTATGACCGAGAATCTACACCAGCATAAACCCATTTTTCTATTTTTTAAGGTCAGTTGACTCTGGTGGCCATCTTGGCTCAGGAGATATTTTGCTAACATAGACAAAAAAAACATTATTGATCGCATTTTGCCTTTCAGTGGTGATTAATAAGAAACGTGAGTTCCTAATAAACAGGAGTAAATGAATCAAAAGAAAAGATGTGGAAAAAAATGTAAAAATTCAGCAGCTGAGAAACACTGTCTCCAAGTAGTGCAAGTCTGAATAAAAACTGCACTGTTTTCTCTGGTGTAAACATTGTTTTTGTTGATTTAAAGGAGCTGCTTCACTGTAAAACATTGAAGCTGAATGAGGAAGGGATCCTCTCTGATCATGTGACAGGAAGCACACAGCAAAACAAAATGTCAATGCTTCATTTTTTTTTTTTTCATTTCTGGCAGTTTAAAACCCGGATGATAATGTAGACCCATTTCCAAAGACAGTAGCTGCACAGCTTCACTTTTCAAGGGCTGGTGTCTACACATTACACGTGTTATGGCAAAAAACACATCTGTTTGCAACTGCCATGGTAACCAGCAGTAAAATAGCAAGAGATGAGCCAATAGGACCATGTTTTTTTTTCAACACTACCCTATAACTAAGATGAAATGCAAGAAAATAATGCATCGCAGCTTTCTGGCCAGCCATCCCATCAACAGAGGAATCTCAGTGCAAAGCAGTGGTGCTCCGAGGAGAATAAATAGCCTGGTGTAGACCGAGTTCAGACTGCATTGCAGAGCTGCGAGACGGCCTGCATGCATGTGGATGAGAGGAAATCGAGGATCCAGCATTAATGAGCTCTGACATGCAACCCTGTTCCCGACGTCAGCACCAGGTGGACAGGAAGGTGGGTTGGATCTGTGGAGAGCCTGCCTCCCTGCAACAAAACCCTTCACCGGGCAATCAGCGCCTGCGCCACATCACCACCTCATATATAGGTGCTCCTCTACCTTTCCACCACCACCAGCCTGCGCACGAAGCTCAGCAGACATTATGCAGCAAGTCACAAGGTGTAGACAGCAAATAATATATTCAAATTAAAGGCGTGAGATCATTATATAAGTCTTATGTCACTGCGAGTATTGGTGCGTAATGCGCAGCCACCAGAACATCCCTCGAACCAGCTGAAAAAAAAAATAAATAAAAGCCTGTTCCGGTTACCTGGCAGCAAAAATACTGAAACTAAAACCTGCTCCGCACAGCTGAGGAGTCATCCTGAGATATACTCTCAAAAAAACACCAGGAGGACACAGGCTTTCAGAGGACAACCTGAACGTGTCCTTAATTGCTGCCACGGTTCGGGTGGACCACACAGCAGCGCCAAATCTGGTTCAGGCACCCGATTACTCGACCTATTAATCCTCTCCCTTCCCCCATTTCCCCCCAGCATTATATCTTAAACTTGGGATCAGGGAGCAGGTCCAAAACTTTGATCAAAGACAGCAAGAACAAGTACCTGAGCCGAGCAACTCTTCCATAAATAACCCGGCTGGAGGAAAGCCTAGCCTCTAAGTTGGGGTCCAGGAGAAACGTGGTTCAGGGTGTTCCGTTCCCACCCCTGCCCTTCCTGGCGCAAACAGCCATTGGATTAGCGGCGAATCGAGGGGAGGAGAGCCGACACAGACTGCGCCATTGTTAAAACGACTCCCCCCCAAAAAAATAAACCGATCATAACTTCTTCAGACCGATTATAATAAAAGTAAACATTGCGCACAATTCACAATGTGGCGCTGAAAAACTCAACGCCGTGCGTCTGGAGGCGTTTTTCAAACAACGCAGCCCTTCCAGCTAGGTCCTGTCGGGCTACCCGGTCGCTCACATGCAAGTGAAATCAAACACGACCCGGAATTCGGCTAAAAAGACCGTTATTTATGATACCTGTGACGCCGGGGTTTTAATTGGAAAGTTACCCTGCACGTAGTCCACCCTGGCGCAATCAGTGGCAAATATACTCGGCCACCACAAGGGGCGCCCTTCCCCCACATGAACTGCCTTCATTTGTGTCCTGCGATGGTAAACAACGAGGCGCAGATAAATCCCGGCGTCCTATTTACTTGCCCTGCCTGTTTCAGGAGGCCAGGTGTAACTCATTAGTAACAAAGCAAATAAAATCTGCCCCCCCTCACTCTCCCTCCACACACACACCTCCCACCTCCCCCCCAGCGGAAAACAGCACTGCCTGCCGTCCGCCATTAGGGAGCCAACGGAACAATACTGGAGGCTGGAGGCGGCAGCGGCCACAGCACACGGAGTGGAGGAAAAAGCTGTTCAAATTAACTGTTTATTCATCCCTTTATGTGTCTCCTCTGCCCGCTGCGCCCCCGGGGGCACTCTCCGGGAATCCCGCCGGTGCCCCGAACAAGTTCCCGAAACTTTGACCAATTAGGCGAGAAAGTGGGAAATAAAAAGCGTCTGTGAAATTCGCTTACCGGAGCAGAGCTCGAAACGTTGTAGCGCCACTTTTGTGCCTTGACATTAATCCGCGGGGAGCGCGTGCGCACAACGCAGAACTCTCCACTTACCGTCCAAAGATCTTCTATTGCACAGATGACCGACTCGTAACGTTTCACTCCACATAAGGGAACAATTTTCTGCAGACTGGTCTGTTCTTTACTTGTGAAGGTTTTCTTTGATTTGAGCGCTAAGATTAAATATACAGTTTTTAAATGCTGGATAATTTTAGGATTTGTTATGCGACGGTTTCCCTGTTGTGTTAAACGGTCAACTAATCACAACACAAAGAAATTAGATTACTGTGGACTTTAAAAATGTGGACACACTTAATATTTGTTTAATGAAACGTGCATGTTATAAAAGTATGTTCATAATATACAGCAAATAACACATTTTACTGGTGCTGTTTGTTGTAACCAGAAGATGAGACAGAGTGAGACCTCATTCTTTAGTTAAAATCTGCTCGCCGCGCATGCGCAGAAAGATCAATGAGAGGTCGCATGGCTGACAATTGAATTGCCCCATTAAGTTAATTGTATTTTATCGATATGTGTCAAACCTGCCACAGCTGACTCCCGTCGAGCTGTTCTTTGAGCTTTTGTTGATGGTGAAAATCTTCTTTTATTCACTAAAACAAGCTGCTGTGGAGTAGGAAGCGCGGGTCCAATCAGAAACAGGGATTAGGGTTGAGAGAGTTCATTTTTTCAGCTGTGTCGGTCTGTACAACACCGGGTTTCCTCACTAATTTTATCCAGACGTTCACCAGGCAAGAACGGAAAACGGAAACGAAGTGGAAAAAAAGATTAGCACGTACCCGAAATACATCAGGAAAATGATGGGCGTATAGATAAAACACATCTCGGTGATATAAGAGCTTGTGGTTGGTGGGATGAGACTAATTTGGAGTGAGGCTCGGTGGTTTTAGTCTGAAAAGTGTAATGAGCAGATGGGTCACGTTGCTAAAACAAACATGGCGGATCAGGTGCGTTCACACGTCACTGAAACGTGCAGATCGGATTCATGTCTTGGCTTGACGCCGGTGCAAAAAGAAGAAGGAAAACAAAAAAATTCCACTCTCTGCTGTCACAACTACACACCGTAAACAAAACAACAGTGGTAAAGCAGACGGGATTATTTCTAAATTAGTCATGAAGCGACAATGTCGGGTTGCCAGATCTGTCTGTTTCTTGTGCAAAATGACGGAGATTTTTGGTGTTCAAATATCCGCAAATTACCATCAAAAGTGATTGAATCCTGCTCTGAGGTGGAAGGACTCAGTCTTCATAAGTTTACAAGGAGTGTGAGTTTGTATAGATTCATGGGAGATCTGATTGAATGCGTGCAAAACAGGCAGAGTACAGACTTTCTGCCAGCCCACAGGATTCAGAATAGCCAAAAACTAGGGTGACTTCAACTAAAATGGGCTATCAGGTAAACTGGGTCAAATGAGGTTGGGGCATCGTGTCTCCTCCACATATTATAGTAAATCACATTAAATGGTCTTCTACTCTTGCTATAACCCTGGCTGACATTTAACAAAAGTTTTGATCATCTGTTTTCTGCTGGTCCTCTGTGGTTGAGCTGCGGAGGCAACATGTCCAGACAACCCTCTTCCCAACAGCACTCCAGATCCTCTTCAGGGATCTCAAGATGTTCCCAGGGCAGAGAGGATACATTATCTGTCCAGCAAATTCTGGGTCTGCCCTGTGGTCTCTCAATGGGATGTACAGCCTCTAGAGGGAGAGACCTAGGAGGCATCCTCGTCAGATTCAATTCAGTTCAGTTTATTTATATATTGCAGGTCCCTGTACAAAAACATTCACATACATTATAAAAAGCCAATTAGTAAAAGTTTTCTATCTAAGCCTGCAGATTGTGCTGAACCTTCTCCGGTCCAGATGAAGTTTCCATTGAAAGAAAGACAAAGAAAAACATGTTAATGATAGAAATAATTACAGTAGAGCGAGTAAAGACAGCAGCAGAGTGAGGAAATGTGGTCAATTTGTCCTCCAGCTGTCTAAGCCTATAGCAGCATAACTAAAGGATAGCTCAGGAAACCCAAGTCAACCTTAACTGTAAAGGATTTATCAAAAAGGAAAGTTTTAAAAGTAGACAGGGTGTCAGCCTCACAGACTGAAACTGGAAGTTGGTTTCACAAGAGAGAAGCTTGATAACTGAGAGCTGCCTCTTGTTCTACTTTTGGAAACTCTAGGAACCACAAGTAAACCTGCAGTCTGAGAGCAAAGTGCTCCGTTAGGAAAATATGGAAAATAACATCTTTAATATAAGATGGAGCTTGGTTGTTGAGAGCTTTACATGTTAGAAGTAGGAGTTCAGATTATTTTCTGAATTTGACAGGGAACCAATGGAGAGAAGCTAAAACTGGATAAATATGATCTGTATCTATCTAATAGAACAAGTATGGACACAAGTTCACTGTCTGACATCATGAGAATATCATTAGTAACTTTCACCATTGCTGTTCTGTGGTATGATGACCTCTAAACCCTGACTAAAACCCTTCAAACAGATTATTTCTGTCCAGATGTTCACACAATTGATTTGCAACTATATTCTCAAGAATGTTTGAGATGAATGGTTCAGATCCCTGACTCACCTCAGCTGATTCTTTCTAGTGAAGAGGTGCAGTGGCTGTACTCAAGCTCCCCCTGGATTATGGAGCTCCTCACCTTGTGTCTAAGGCTGAGCCCAGTCATCTTTCAGAGAAAACCCATTTCAACTGCTTGGTCATGATACTTAATGAACAGAAAGTCAGAATTGGAACTTGGATGGACCAGTAAATCCAGAGTTTTGCATTTTGGCTCAGCCCCTTCTTTACCACAACAGAGCATAGGGACACCCTCATTATTGCAGACAAAATCCTGATCCATTGATCCATCTCCTGCTTCATCTAACAATCACTAGTGAACAATACTCTCAGATCCTTGAACTCGTCTCCAACCTGGAGAGAACACTCCTCCTTTTTCCAGTTGAGAACCATGGCTTCAGACTTTGACGAGCTAACTCATCTCATCCTCCTCCACACTTGGCTGTGAAGTGTCCCAGCACATGCTGAAGATGCCAACAGAAACACAACATCTGCAAAAAGCAGAGACAACACCTGGAGGTTCCCAAGCCTGACACCTCTCCACAACTTGAGTTCCTGTCTGTGAGTTCCACAAAGAGGATCTGAAACATGTCCATGGTGGAGTCTGAATTTGTGCCAATAATATGAATGTCTTCCACTAACAAACAAAACAAAGGAAAAAGAGATTCCTAATGTAAAAGCCATGTAGGGTGGAGAGTAGACCTCCCATGACCTCCTTCCCAACTCTGCAAGGATAATCTGTCTCACTCTTCTACGACCCAGACAAAAGCCACACTGCTCCTCTTGGATCCAAGGTTCCTATTCTGCAGAAATGCCAGCTTAACGTGGTGGAGGGGTTTGAGTACCCCCGTCATCTCTTGGGGTATGTTGCCTGGAGTGTTAGCCCCAGTACAGTGTCTGATGGTAAAATTACACCAGCTGAGGGATCAGACCGTGAGAGATTAAAAGATTTTGGTGGAAAAGACCAAATTTGTCAGGATTCCCCATCAGGGCACTCTCTCTGAGCCAGGCTTGGGGGAGCGCCTGGTTGTTGAGTCTTGGCTCCTGGGACTTCCTGTTATTTCTTTGGTCCAAGCTTGAAGAAATGACAGGAAGCAACCTCCACATGGACCTGCAGGGAGAGTCATTAAGGCCTGGCAGACTTCTGGGCATGTTGATTCCATGCTACACAAACTGGCTCGAAAGTTTTCAACAGTATAAAGTTGTTGGGTTTTTTTGTGCATGGCAGAGGGTCTTTTCAAACTGTTACTGGGTAAAACAATGGAAACTGAGCCTGGCATAACAAATCTAATGATGCATTTAATTTACCTCAGACGTTGAACTGGGAACAGGCCATAATGTCACCCCCAATTTAACAATGTTCTAGTTGCAAGTTGGAAAACTGGTGAGATTTTCTAATTGTTGTGCTCAGTAACAATGTTTTGTAAGCCTAAAAATAGAAGCCAATCACAACAGATTTTTCTGCCTTCTATCCATTGAAGCACTGTGGCAACACGTTTCCTAAAAGTGATTGTGAAGTATGCGTGCGACTGATTCAATAGGATATATAAATGTTTTTTAATATTTGTCATTTTTATTTCATTCTTTCTTGCAGCAACTTTACTGAACAAATAATAAATATAATGTACATATGGAACAACGAACAGAAAAAACAACAACATTGCGTTTTGAACAGAAATACGATGCAGAAGAACATGCATGTAAAATAAATAAAAAAACAAGTAAAAAAGATTTAAGCTGTGGAAAATACAACTGTAACAACAAACGTGTAGAAATATCTTTGAATACCTTTCTGGCAATTAAAAAGAATTTTCTAACTTCCACTGTTGGTTTTTTTAATGCACAGGGCCATGATGGATTTTGAGGTCAGGGACCTCCAACGTCAGGGGTTCTGATTGATTTTTCCAACTTGAAACTCGGAAATTCAAATTTCTAAAAACAAATTGAATACATCACTAATAACAGTGATAAAATAGTTACACCTCAAAGTTGTTTTTTTTCCAGTAAAGTATTTATAATTTTATTACATTATCTGATTTACTGTGATGGTAAATCAATTAAATGCAAACTTAATTAAACTAAAATTATAAGGATTTCAGCTAAAAGTACTGTTTTTTTTGCCCCATTTTAACTGATCAACTCTTTCATTTTATCTGAATGGTGTTGCTCAGGAGGACAATACTAATACTCTAATATATCTAAAACATTTAAACTATATATATTGACTAAAGAAACATGACATTTTGCAAAAAAAACAAAACAAAAAAAACCTAATTTCAGTCACTTGTAGCTTATAGTGGTCCTTCTGACAAGTGGTCTGATCAGCAGAAGATCCGCAGCTCCTTTAGGGTTATCCTTGGCCTCCTGGTTGTTTCTTTGATTCATGCCCTTCTTACCAGTCTGAGTTTTGATGGACGGCCATCTTTGGCAGGTTGGCTGTGGCGGCATAAGCTTTACATTTTCTAATAAAAAATTTAATGTAGCTCCATGGGATGTTCAGAGTTTGGAATATTTTTAAAACTCCCAGCCCTGGTCTGTACGTTTTCGCAACTTTGTCTCTGACCTGTGTGGACATTTCCTTGGTCTTCATGATGTTTCTTGCCTGGTGGGGTAGTCCGCTCTACTCAGATGTGGGACTGGTGTTGATTCTGAGAACTGATACAGCAGATACATATTATCTGACCCTTAGATCGCTCACAGGTGGATTCTGTTTAACTGATTTTGTGGCTTCTGAAGGAAATGGTTGGCGTTTCAAAGCTAAAGCAGTGAAAACAAACGCACTCACCACTTTTCAGTTTTAGATCTTGTAGAATTAATTAAAAGTTTCTTTATTTTATCTTATTAATCTGGAGCATTTTCTGTACCTCCATTACTTATAAGACTAAGAATATTGACATGTATGATCAAATTTTATTGCGGATCAAATGATTTAGTTTTGTTTCATGCCAAGAAGTCAAAATTTCAGGTCTATCCACACCTACACCCTGTAACAAAAACTCAAGCTTTTTTTTTATAACTTTTAGTCCCCCATAAGGGTATACTGACCAAGGTTGAAGCTTATACTTCAAAATCTCTAGTTTGTTAAAATGTGTAAAACACCAATATGGTGTTTTTGATTCAAAATGGCAGACTTCCTGTTTGCGTTGGGACATATGGCCAAAACTTTTTATTTTTAATCAATCCTGGCCTACAAAATGTGTGTACCAATTTTCATATCTGTATGTGAAATTATAAAAGGTGGCGCTGCTGAACCATTTTTCCACACCTCTTTCTGATTCCTCAAAAATCTATCAGTTTCTAAACGTGCGCCAAATTTCACGAGTTTCAGGCCTCCAAAACAATTCTTATTTGGCAGGAGGAGGAAAAAAACTGGGAATTCAGAAAGCCCTGAGCACCAGTGGCTGCATTCGGGCCCAACAGATATGAAAACCGAACGCGAAGGAGGAAGTAAGGCGCCTCGTCATTTTTCTGGCCTGAACTGGGTTTGTAAACAAGCTCACACTAAAAACAGGCCTCTTCTGCATCATTTGTAACAGATTTATGAAAAGAATAAACCATCACAAGAGACTGAAGGAGAGGATCAAGCCAGAGTTTTAATTGGCAAATCTGGACAGATGGGCTTGAGACAGTGCCTGTGTAAAAATATCTTAACCCTGCCGTGATCATGTGGTGACTACAAAGCTTAAATATTTACTAGCTGGGCAGCTTGAGACTAAATGTGAGAAATTTTATCCTCTAACAAAGAAAAATAACCTAAGAGCCTCTTACTGCACAAAATAAATTACTTCTACAGCAGCAGAAGGAGCAAATGAAACATTAGCAGTCATCACATGACACTTTATAACTGTATACATGTATGTATATATTTATATATAGTATGTGAATATGTACAAACCGGAAAATATATATAAAAAAATCAACTCTGTGCATGGAAGGCAAAAAAAAGCATTTTCATTCATTAAAACACCTAACTTTAAAATAACCTCTTACTGTATTAACAGGTGGTAAACAAGACAGGCAAGAATGCAGGAAAGATGGAGAAAATGATAGACGTGTTGTGTTTGTCTGATAATTTAAGGTTCTGCCTCTATCTGGAAGTGATTGAAATCATCCATTCATTCATTTTTTAACCACTTTTTCCTTTCCGGGTTGCAGGGGATCCTGGTGCCCATCTCCAGGAGTGACGGAGATGTAAGATATAAGATGTAACGATTCCTCTGTCAGTACAACAAACACATCATCAGTGGGCGTGAGTGAGCAAATCAGACACAAATTTCAATCTGATCTGAGCAAGGAAACCAAATCCCTTGCGTTGGTAAAGGTTATGGAAACAGATTGAAAAAAAAGGAGATTAAGTTTTCCAGGAGCAAAGGAAAATTTTAGACTAAAATAAAGTCGTTATAAATTAACATCAAGAATGACAGAGAGAGAAAGTGATTTTGTCCAAGTAAAATGCTAAAAATGCAGAGGACAAAAGTGACAGGAAACTCACTCTATATGGTCTCTGAATGCACACATTACAAACCTAGGGTGAGAATCAACACACACACACACACATCTATCTATCTCATCCACCATGTCTGCAGGCGGAGCTCAGAGAAAGGCACAACACAGGAAGGTTTCAGTCTAGAGAGAGACAGGGTCATCTGACTGCCTCTTTCCACCCAGAAGCTACAGAGCGACGGAGACACCAACGAAGGACGGACTGCTCGATGGGTTCAACGCCATCGCCGGTTCCTCAGATTTGTGCCATGGAAAAGAGCCAGGCTTTGGTCTAAGGTCAGGAAGTCGGCGTGGTACTCTGACATAGTCGTCACTGCAGCTGGACTCTGTACGCACAGATTAGGAGCTTGACCTGAAAAATCAACAGAGAAACCTTGAGCACTCGGTGCTGTGACCCCCGTTTTAAAGTAACAACACCCCAAACTTTCTGTACTGGACGTCAGTTTTGAGCTTCAAATGAAAATAAATAGTTTTAAGCCAGATGTTATTTCTACCTCTTTCTTCATTTTAACAACCCCCCCCAAAATCCCTGTCATGTTTTTATTTCTAATAAAAAAAAAATTTCTTCATGCCACAGTGCAACATTATTGTCCAAAACTCTCAAGTCCTGCTATTAAATCAGCAGACATGTTCTTTTATCACCTTTTACAGACTTTTTAGATAATTTCCTATGAATTCAGCGTCATTTTTCCCGCTGCTCAGTCATTTGGTTTGGCCAAATGTAAACAGTCCCTCATGCTGATTTGTAATGTTACTGAACTTTTAAACAAAACCCTTTTTTTTTTTTTTTAAAGATTTTCTTAAAAAAAAACAAAAAAACTTTGAATGTCTTTTTAGAAATTTATATAGACTCATGTCATTTCATAGGATAATATAAGAAGATAAAACATTTGAAAACTCACAGCACCTACTAGTTCTGGGCGATATGGAAAAAATCCTATATCACGATATGGATAATTTTATATCACGATATGGATAATTTTATATCACGATAACGATATATATCACGATATACCCCAATTATGTACGTTGTCAGTTATTCTCTGAAAAATATGAAAAAAATAATTTCATTTCTTACCTTTTTCAAGCTTTATTTCGAAGTGACATTTAACTGAACTTTTACAAATGAGATCTGCTGCATTTTAGTGCAGCAATATATATGTACCTGTTACGACGTAACAGTATCAAATGACAACAGACTCTATTATCTTCGGCCGGCTATAGTTTCACTTTTTGCAACTTTCCCAGCTCTTTCACAACTTGTTTGACCTCGCACTTTTTGGATTGTTAAATATTCTTTTTCGTGGTTCTTCTTTAAGTGATAGAAGAGGTTTGTTGTGTTGGCGTCAGATGAGAAAACAGTCTAATAGCAGAGTTAGCATTAGCATCAGCAGAGTTAGCATATTACCTTTTTCTGCTCCGTGTCGGACTTCTTGAACCAAATCACAGACGTCCCCTTCGTTTTGGTAAAAGTCTTTCTTCTTGGGCTGCCTGCTAGCTGTCTCTACTTGTTGCGACCCCGGGTTTGATACTTCATGCGTCTCCATCTTTCAGCACTCATGGTGAAAACACCGCGCCACACAGAAAGCCGCTGCCGTAAAGCAGCGTCATGTCGCAAACCCACACGTAAAGCAACGTCATGTTGCAAAACGGAGGTTCTTCTTATTTATCACTTATATAAACTGAATGTATGCAAAGTGACAACACTAATACATTCGTTGTAGCCTACATTATGAAATATTTACATGAATCATTGATACAATTATGATAGAAACGACAGAAACGATAGAGACGATAGAAGAAAATATATCACGATAGACACTTTTCTATCCTCCCCACGATATGTATCGTTATATCGCCCAGCACTAGCGCCTAGTGCTATTAAACATCTGCCACCTCTCTAAGAACAAACTTTTCCACCTGCAGTGCTTTTATCTTTGATCGTAAAAACTATTTCCATACGGTCAAAAAACAGCTGATGTTTCCTCAGCTGTATTTTTAGAAATCTCTATCAATGGAAATTTATCCTGAAGCAGCAGCCGCTCGTGAACAAAGTTTGAGTCGCAGCTTGAGGGCAAATGTCACATGATTCTTCAGGTTTGTCAACGAGACCTTTGTCACAAACATGTAGGCTGTTATTTGTGGTAGTTTGCTAAACTTAGATGCAGCCAAAAACTGAAGAAATGACTTGAACCGCTTCAGGTTTGAAAAGTCTGAGTAAAAGCTTTGTGTTAAGCTGATCAGCAGAGGCCTGGGTTGGACAGATGCAGCATAAAAAGTAAATCAAAACTCTGATTTAATCCTAAATGTGAGCATCTTCAGTTCTTCCTTTAGATTGTGAAAAAATTGGCCAATGACCAATTTTTTTTTCATTCTGCACAATGATCCAGTCAGAATCAGAGACGTTTTAATGAGAGTTTAAAAGTTTACGTGTGTGTATGTGTGTTACTGTAATTTTGTTACCTTTGCTGTTGGTGCTTCAGCCAGACGAATAAAGAGTTTGTTAATACCCGGAACTGGGCTGAAAGAGTAGATGAAGTGACTATCCTGAAACATTTAAGACAAAAGACAATCAGAACAAGGATTAGTTGATCAGCATACAGGACCTCAATTATAAAAATATAGATGTTTTCTGGAATTGGGTGCATTGTGATAATTAACTCATGTCAAGCAAACTGGTCATATATATTCTCTGAAAAAGGAACAGCTGATCGTTAATATTTGCTTTATACCAAAGAAACAGGCCCAAACCAGAGTTATAACAGTTTGGCAAAACTAAGAAAGTTGTTTCAAATTTTGCTATTTCAATCAATGACATTAAATATGTCCATCAAAACATGAAGACATTTAAAGACACATCAGTAATAAGGTCATTGTGCAGACCTGTGTGGGATCTAAACTTCTCTGCTCAGATACATCAGAAACAATGACTGGCACAATAAAGACATCAGAAACACGTGGACAAGTTGTTACTGAGAAACTGCCACTAATTAAACCGGTATATTTTATAACAGGTTTTAAACATTTCACTCCTAATCAGATTCGGGCTGGACAAAACTTTTCCTAAACTAGTTTTTGTTTGTTTTGATGAGCCTCACAGTAAAATTTAAACCATTACTTGAAGTACATTACTTGGAGATTTAGACTGAGATCATTGTATGTTGAGAAATGATGGAGTTGCAGCTGCTTTGGTCAAACATTAAAAATAACATTATAAATGATCTCATACGATATTACGCTCAAAGTATATGCTGTGAATGACTCACAGCTACTACCACATCAAATGATAGTTCAACATCTGTAAAACGGACTAAGTTATAGTCATTCTTATTTTTACTATGTTCAGTTAGCTGTGACAGCCATCTTGAATTGGACAGAAACCAAAAGCTAGGGCTGCAAATGTACATCCTAGGATTACTTTCTGAAAGTTTCATTAAACTCCATCCAGTGGTTCATGAGATATTTTGCTAATAAACAAACAAAACACACAGAGACTCGGGCAAAACCATTATGGGTGATAGGAAACAGCTGCATCTTCAGTCATTGAACCAACCAGGAAAATAGGCAGCTGGAATTTGTCGTTGAGCACGACGGCGTGAACACTGCAGGGTCCGCAGAGCCTAGCTGTGATCTCATTCAGGAAGTTGGCGTGAAAGATGAAGAGCAGGATGCCCGAACCTGTATGAAAGGACGGAGGCATTATGGGAAATGAAAAGACAAAAAACAGAAGAAGGGGATCCTCATCAAAAGAAAACACCAGGAGTAACTAAACCCATGAAGACAACAGCAGGAGCTTGTTTACTGATACTGAAAAACTGAAAGTTTTAAACATCTATTTTTGTAAACTGAGAAACATCTTAATGAGGAACCATATCTGTTTGGCAAAATAGGTAACAGATGACAAAAATGCTTTTAAAATATCTTATCATATTCAAAGTTTTCCCACAATATTGTCTACATATTAATTGACCTTTAGTTTGGCTTTATTTACTCGACAACGACCACCTCCTCTGCTGTGTTAGATGGGGAAGTTGTCCAATTCAAAGCCTAACTAGATGTTAAAAAGTATGAGTGTTTTACCCTCCGGCTGTGGCTGCGACTTGAAGCCAAACTCCATGGAGAAGTCGGGTCCCTCACAAAGCCTGTGGCATGCCAGAGGGAAGACGGGTTCTAGCAGCACCAGACGGGACTCAAAGTATGCTCGGATGGTGTCCTCTGCCACGCTGGACAGCCTGAGAAGGATGATTTTACAATCAGCTACCTCTCGAATGAGTCGAGCTCAGGTTTATGAGATTACTTCTGTCCTTCGAATTCTTCTGCATGTACTCCAACCTTCATTAAAAGCTGTATTTAACACTTACATGTTAATATGATCCTTGACGAGGTCACAAACCATTAGGTTGTTGCTGAAATTGGCGAAGTACAAAGCAGTGTTTTTGTGTTTGGACAGGATGTTGCAGTCAGCTCCGTATTCCAGCAGGAGGCGCACTATGTCAGCATTTCCTCTTTTGCACGCCTGAAGTGAAGGAGAAACATTTACTAAGACAACTTAATTGCTCGGGGCAAAAAGATTAATTTATTTTCCTAAATACTACCATTGCAGGTCTTCTTACATCTTTTTAACCACTCAGAAAGTAAGACTTTTCTGTTCATGTGGTGAATCCCAGGGAGGAAGAGAATTGTTCAGATAATAGAAAACAAATCAGCAGAGTTTATCAATTTAATTGGTAATCAAGTTTGTTTTTTTAATCTAGCCTGGGTGATATATTACTCACAATTAGCATCAGAGTATAAAAGAAGCTTAACATTTAGGGAATAACAAAATTCATCCACTGTGCCATGAAACAGAAAGTGTTATTAAACTGAACCACTAGATTTAAACTCACACTAGATATTTAGTTGTTAGAGCATCAAAGGAATAAACACTGCAGCCTACATTAATTTTATAAATTATAAAAAGGTATAAAATTGTGTAGAGTGACAGAGTTATACAAATCTCTGTGTTAGCTTTCAAGCTAAATATTTTACTGTTGGTGCTGGCACAAAAAACTCAAAACTGATGCAACCCTAATCTGTCCTACAAACGGCTGTAAATTTCTATTTACATTTACAAAACATCTGTCAACTCTACGGAAAGGAAGCATGAGCAGCTCAAATTCAGCTTAAACCAAATAAGTTTTTGTCTAAAATATTACCTGTAAATAAGATTTTTTTTAATTTATTTTTTTTTTACAGAATTTAAACACTAATGACCCAACCAAAAGCAAAACTTGAAAATTCATCAGTAATGCTGTGCACCATTGTTTTTATTGAATCAATAAATGCAAAAATGAACAGAACTACAAATCGTTCTAATTGTACTTATGGTAGATAAGTACCTGAAGCCAACAGAAACAAAAAACCTGTAAAAACGCTCTTTTTTTCCTGACATTATCTACATGATTTATGTGGGTCAAAATTCCAGAGAACAACAACAACAACAACAAAAAAAAACCCTTAAGGTGAAAGGTCGGGTTTTTGTGAAAAACGATTACCTTCATCAGTGCCGTTTCCCCTCCGAGAGTCTGAGCGTTGACGTAGGACCCGGCCTCCAGGAGGATCGCAACAGTTGTCAAGAAATTCTGACGGCAACAAAATAAAGAAAAAACATTACAAGAAGCAAAAGTTTGTTTCTCTATTAGTATCTGCATAAAACAATGTTACTTTGTATTCTGTCAGGGATTTTTGCAAAAAAGAAATCTAAACAAAACTGTGTTTAAACTAAGATTAAATTGACTTATTCTTGTTTTGTTTCTTAAGAATGAAAAATATGATTATAATGAATGGTATGGAGAAGTTCAGAGTGGACCAATTTACACAGGGAAAAGAATGCAACACATGAAGTCAGAGTGAAGCCCCTCGACTCGTTTTGTGTTACCTTTTCAGCAGCGTGCATCAGTGCAGTGGTGCCGTTCTTTTGTCTAGCATTCACTCTCACTCCCTTCTTTATCAGCAGCCTCAGGATGTCGTCCTGTCCGCCGGCTGCTGCCAGCATGCACAACGACATGCCACTGACATCCTGCGGGCAAACAGACAAAAAGCTACATTAACACACAAAACCTAGAAATTTCTCACTTACCGAACAAAAAAAGGACAAACTAGGAGTAACAAAAGGGAATGATTAAAAATAATTTTCACACTTTGATAACATATAATTACATCAATTAACCTTTATATTGTCATTAAATCCTAGTAACTTAAAAAATTTGGTTTGCAACCTTTACAATCAAAAGGGCAATTTCTACTTGTTTAGCTAAATAAAACTTGTCACAGAACCCATCTTTATTTTTTAAGTAAAGGAAACAACTCATTAGTGTCTTAAAATAACACATATAACAACTATTGCTTACTGTGTTATAAAATGAGAGATTTGGAGTAAATTTACTTTTTATTTTTGTTTGGACCAAATAAAAAAAGACCAAAATTCTGTTGATAAAACTTAAACACTGAACTACGCAAGCTCATGTAAGTCCTGTTGTATGTTTTTTTTGGAAATTCTGTTAATATGTATCCCACTTTGAAATAAAAAGGACCTACTTGCATCCTAATAAATGAGTTAACATAAATATTGGGCCAGTTTGTTGTGCACAGTAATTGAAATGCACTTTAATGTTTTCTATTTGGAGCCATGCATGAGTGATTTCATTTGTAATTTTCTTTAATTCATCATTTCATGATGACCGGGAGGATATGCTGGGGCTGGGAGTTGCTAATGTAACTGAAGCATCATGATTATCAGTAGGTTTGACCTGGAGAAAAACTACTTGGAGCCAGAACATCTACCATTATGGAAACATGTTCATCTGTGGAGGCCTCTGTTACGCAAGTTTTTGTCCTGCATTTACTTCAGAAATACCTAGAGAAAAATAAAGATTAGGATGCTACTCTTCAGAGATAAATCCAAAGTGTGAGACTGTTGGAATTATTTTAATTTGAGACTGTCAAATAAATTATCCACAGCTGTAAGTGCTTTGTTCAGTTATGAAATATATAACCAACACTGAATTAGGTAGAAAACTTCATTTCAATGACTTGTAATGTAGTAATCTGGGATATGTAAACAAAACTGCATTTGCCATTTTTTCCTGTCAGTAAGGAGTTAAAAATGTTTACATTTCTAAAGACTTTAAGAGAAAGGTCTGGAATTAAAGAGCAAGTAAATTGATAGATGCGGTTTTTTTTTGCACTATTAGTATTTTTTGTCACATGTATTTCATTCCCGTTTGCTTAAAACTGAAAAGAAAGACGGCTTTGTGATGAATACACATAAATAGAATTAGTGTAAAGAATTTCTATATTAGTGTTGGTCAAAGCAACAAAGAGCCACATGTTGCCCCAGAGCAACAATGAAGCAGACATTTTGAAACAACTGAATGAATGCATTAAAACACAAAACCCATCATTGCCCCTGAGCAGAAACTGCACCAACTTAGAGCCGGACTTTTTAGCTGCTATATCATCATGTCTCCTACTTTATTTTCTTACTGTTATTGCAGTTGTCATGTTAGCACTGTCAGCTTGTACACTGCATCTAACGGCTTATAAGCATAGTTAAAAATCACAAATATCAAATAAAACTGGTAAATATTTTCTCCTTTGGCATTGCCAAAATGTCTGACAGAAAAAAAAATTACAAAAAATTCTGAACATACATAATAAAAAACTAAAATGTTTTAAATATCAAGCCAAAAAGTGTTTTATTGTTGAAGCAGAAATGATAAATTCAGTACAATAAAGCATTAACTGATAGGACACAGTAAACAGGATGAACAGCAACATGTGCTTATACAGTAGCAAATATATATAAAAAAAAAACTATGCAAAGAGGCAAAGAAAAATCTTTGCAACACTAGAAAGCATGACATTTTCCAAAAAACAACCATCTCTAGCTACTGTATGTGTTGTAACACAAATTCCTTGTCATAAGAAAGACACACAAACAAAAAAACACTGAATAAAATGGACTGACCCAGATTTACAACACTCTTCAGTCAGGTTTATGTGTCTGACACTAATGACTTTGGTATAAAAAGATGAACATAGGTTCAACAGGTTCACTACAGCTGCTACTGAATCTAACACAAACATTTCTTTGATAGAGAAATGTCTTCACCTCGATGAAAGTTTCTTCTGATCCCAAAGAGAACCTAAAATGTTACTTTTAATATGAATAAGGATAGCTTTAAAGTCAGCACTCATTTGTCAACAGATAAAAGTTGACTAATTGTGCCTTGGTGAATATTCAGTGTAAAAAAAAGCTGTAAGAAATGAATGAGACCGTTTAGATCAACCACAGGTCAAAAAAGCCTGCAGTCTGAAATGTAGGAAACCTGTGTTCAGCTGTTTGTTTCAAATCCTAACAACTATGGTAAAAACCTCAAGTGCTACTAAAAATTAAAATCAAGAACAAAACTGCACATTTGTTAACAGACAACAGCAACTATCATTTCCATAGGCTGGGAAAGTAACCCATCTCTCTAGGGCACTGATGAAATCTATAACAGTTTAGCTTTTGCTGGACATTAAAAAAAACAACAAAACCCCCCCAGAAAATAAAAATCATACTATTGGGTTATCAGAAACACTTTCTGAACCAGGATCATACTTCTTAAGCTACAAATTGGATGCAGTCAGTGATGGCAAAAAAGCATAACATAGAAAAAAAAGGCAACTGGAAAACAATGACAAACAGCCAGATAAGAAAACGTTTAAAATACAAATGAAAAGAAGACATTAATTCAAGAAGGCTTCACCAAATACATTGAAACAAACAAAAAGTGTCCTCAACAGTCACTGTATAGTGTTTCAAAAAGCTTAGGTTTCCTCATCTTTCCCCATCTGCTAAGAGGTCAACACAAAAAGCTTTACTTTTCAACACCAGGCAGGAAGGTATGAAGGCTACCTACAGTAAAGGCTACAAGCAGAAGCAAGAATACAGTACAATTGGGCTGGGAAATTATTGATGCAAAGCAAGTCAACTCAAGTCCCATGTTGGCAGGATTGACTGCAGACTTCAAAGGTGGTTTTCTATAGAATACCAAAAATGCTACTGAAACAGTACAGGTGAGAAGGATACACATACTGGTTCTAAGTAAAAAAGTCAATTGAGTTTGCACAGTAGGAGACCATTGTCAGAAGAGGACAAGAAATGTCCTAGTCACTGTGAGGGGCATTTCAGTCATCGGTTCACCAGGTTATAAAGTTAGCATTTTTCATAGCCAGTGACTGGAACAAATTTGTAAACTGTGACAAAATAAAGTTCACTTGTTCATCTTAATTAGAACATTTTATGGATATTACTTTGGGTCAGAAAGATTAACAGTGCTTAAAGCAAGCGAGCCAAAATTATTAACAATCTGCTTTAATTAACACAATTTCTTACGCACACTTAAGTGTACATTCATGCAACAAATAACTTGGTCACTGGACTTAATGTCAGGATGCTTTTCAAAAAGTTTAAAACTTGAAGAATGGCAGGACTGTTTGTAAATACCAAAACGGTAAGAGTCAACATACATGAGACAAAAAGCACATATTTTGAAATTTAGAGCCCCAATAAATTGGAAGGTGAAGCCGTAGCCCTCGAAAATCTTATCCCCCTACTGTTTTTGTGCAAGTCCATTATTTACAGTGACAGATAAACTGGACCATCCCACTCAGTGATGGAAGTCTGAATCTCACGTTCTGGTGGTGTACTTTGTTGAGAGACATCCGTTTGACCTTTTCTTTTTAGTGACTGAATGGAGTTATGTACAAAATATTTGACTTCCCTCCACGTCCTGGTGCCAAGCACAGGTTCAGCAGCTAAACATGCATCACAATCCTTTTTTCCGGGCACTTTCACAAGCTTACAAAACTCTCCAAATTGACGCCTCACCGCTGCCTGTTCCTCCTCACTCCACAACCTCTTACTTCTTTTCTGAGGCTTCACGCCTTGCGTAGCTCGTTTTCCTGAAGAAGGCATAGGCGTACTTTCCTGTGCCACGTGTGTGTTTTCAGAAACGGCGTGTCCGTGAAACGACGGGACAACCTGTGCAGTCGTAGGAGCCCTAGGTGGGCTTGTGTGGTAAGCTGGGACACTTGAATGGTTCAGGGGTGCGAATGACGACATGACAGGTCTACTTCTGTCATTTAGTGTTGAAAATGCAGAGACCATTGGTGCACTTAGAGTATTTAACTGCGTGTATGTAGGAACCATTGAAGTGCAGGGAGCATTAAAGTTAGTAAAAGAAGAAATCATTGGTGAACTTGTAGTGTCCTGGGGGGAATACACAGAGGAAGGAAACACACTTGTGGCATTCTGTGTATAAAAAGATGACATTGGAAGATTTTGGTTGTTTTCTGATGTGTACACATGAGACATTAGGGTATTTGTAGTGTTGTGTGGAGTAAATGTAGGGACCACTTGAGTATCTGTAGCATTCAATGCTGTAAATGTAGAAATTAATGGCTGACTTGTATAGAGCATATCTGTACTAGTGGAAGCCAAGGATGCATAACTTGTAGTCATGTCC
The DNA here is from genome assembly GCF_001649575.2 of Kryptolebias marmoratus. Classification (NCBI taxonomy): domain Eukaryota; kingdom Metazoa; phylum Chordata; class Actinopteri; order Cyprinodontiformes; family Rivulidae; genus Kryptolebias; species Kryptolebias marmoratus. The sequence goes on along the minus strand of NC_051435.1, from coordinate 23,473,708 downwards.
TGGAAGTAAGGTGATGAGTCGCTCATGTTTGTTGGTGATGGCATGGTCATACAACTTTCTTGCAGGTGATCTGGATTCACTGTTGTCATAGTACACACAACACTTGTGTCTTCTACATTTGTGTTTTTGGTTTCAACTGCAGCTTTTGGACTCTTTGGCTTCAAAACACTTTCATTCCCATCAGACTTTTGCTGGTTATTCCTCCTACGTATTGTTTGCAACGTGTTGTGTACGTAGTTTTTGACATCTGTCCAAGACCTTCCTCCAAGGTCTGGTTCAGCAGCTATGCAAGCATTGCATTCTTTTTTGCCTGGGACCTTCATCCTTGTGATGAAGTCACTCAAGTAACGTTTCACAGCAGTCTGTTCCTTCTCACTCCAGGGTCTTCTTTTTAAAGGTTGTTTCTGTCGAGTCCCTAAAAAAGACAAGTATTAAGAATCATCCAAAAATACGAGAAATATAATGATAAATACTGATGACTGAATTGTACTTTTTCTAACAAAGTTGCATAGTGTTTCACAAAACTGAATAGGGTGAGCTTGGTCAGGTGAAATTTCACAACAGCAATATCTGTCTGAAAAATATTGCATAAGACTCACAAAAAGAACGTTCAAAGTTTAGATTTTAAGAAAAAATGAAGATCTGAATGATATCTGGAGATATCTCCTTTCCGCAAACTGGGAACAGTAAGCAGGGCTTTGTTTCTGAATCTCAACAATCAAGAGGTTAAAAATAAAATTCAATGCATTTAGGGTGAAGCTATTAAAGGGTTTGAAGGTGAGAAGATTTTTAAATTATCTGAAATTCTAACAGGAATCCAGTGTAAAGAGAGAAAGAGAGAATGTTTATGGGTTCTTTGGCGCCAGTCATGAGTTTAACTGTAGTAGGAGCAAAATGCTTTACCAAGAAGAGAGTAGACAAAACTGAGCATAACTTTTAGACCAGCAGAACACAGATATGACCTGATTTGGTAAAGTCTGTCTTCAGCTAAATAAAAGAAAATATTAAATTTTAGGGGACAGCACTGATTGACTTCTGACTAATCATTATTGAATTTAAAGAAATTCTGATCCATCCAGAATTTCTTGTCAGAAACAAACTAAGAATAGTAACACTCCTGGGTTTTATTTTTGTATTTTACCACCATGTGGAGTTGAGTGTCATTTGCATAGAAATGGTAATATGCATCATAGTTCTAAAGCAGAAACAAATAGAGAAGAGGACTAATCTTTGGGGTGCACTAAAATTCAACCAAGCCATTATATCTGTGAAAAGTGTTGGCAACAGTTCTGTTTGAGAGGTATGAGCATAATAATTTGAATGCCAAGTTATTAATTTAAGACCAGGAGTCCAGGTAGCAGTTGTGTCTAAAAGTAAAACTTAGCAGTCTCTATTGAAGAAAAGAGAATTAAAGATTTGTCCAAATCCTAATTTTAATCACTGGTTTTTCAAAAGTAATAAAACATTGGGATGTTTAAACACCCACTGCTTCATTGCATATGCACACATTTTATCTTTGTATTAAATGTTTCTAATAGTGTTGAAAGACCTGAAAGATGTAAACTGATATACCAAAGAATAAAGTAAGAAATAAAGAGGGCGGTAGTTACCATCTTTCGGAGTGCTCGGTGGACTTGATGGGAGTGCTCGATCCATTTTCAACAGTTGTTTGCTCACTTCTTCCAGCTGGGATGCATTTTGGGAAAGGCTGTAGCATTCTAGGCTGCTCCTTCCCAACAGCTTTGCCACTTGATCCAGTTCACATTCACTAAGGTTCATTATCTGCCAACAGCAGGCGATTTGTTCTCTTAATGATGAAGACAGAAGTGCTTCTGGATTTTTCACTCCACATTCCACAGCAGCCCTTCGAAAACAATCCAACCCTCGAATAAATGATGGACCTTCAGTTCTTGCAAACAGGTACGGGTTAGTTTTTGACACACCTGCTTGCTCTCTATTTTCAACAAGCAAGTCAATCGATGAAACCATTCTGTCCGTTAACAGAACCAGCATGTTCCGTCCAAACTGTCCTTCTAGCTCCAGTCTTGTAAAACTTGAACCAAGATCCAACTCCAATTTTGTGCTTTTTCTTACTTGATCTGTTGAGGGAATAAATGTTCCCCTGCTTTTTCTCTGAGTGTAAGTTTGTAAGAGAAGCCTGCCAATATTTCCCACTCTGCCTCTGTTGAAAAGACAGACATTTGCCAAAGTGGCTTCGCCAAGCTTTTTCCAGGTTGACATGCTGGGATTTTCTTTTAGCTCAGTCCTTGCTTCATCCTCTTCCCCGGTAATAAATCTGTGGAGTTTCATCAAATCTTCCGTCACGGTTGATTTGTCTACCTCAACTTTTTTGACCTCTTGTTTTAAAGAGTTGACAAGCGCTTTGCGAGAAAAGCACTCGCTCCATTTTGTATCAAGTAGGTGTATGAAACTTTTTAATTCACTTTCCGTTTCGCCGTCCTCAGTCATGCGACTTTCTCCAAAAGCTATCTCTGCTGCACGCTTCAAAGAGTAGCCGATTTTTGAAACAAGAGAAATAGTTTTAAACTTACTGGAAGTGGGGTCAAACCCTCCTACTTTTTTGACCCCTTCAACAGCTAGGTCAAATCTGGATGGTAGACATATTTCATGCAGGTACTTCACGGTCTTGTCAAGCTCATTTACAGCAAGCACAAATCTCCCCAACTCCCTCATCTTTTGTGCAATATAAGCAAACTGAGACTTGTCATTGTCATATTTAGCTGACAATGCATTGCCATATTTACAAATAAGCGGGTCAAATCTGATGTGTTTTGAGATGTCATCTTGATGCATGATGTTGATGATTTCCTTGCAGCTTCCAGTCAAAAACTCTGACATTGGAATCAGGCTGGAGACAGCATTATGCCCATTGTTTCTGTTTGTATTTTCAGCAGATTTCTGATCTCCCTTTCTAACTTTACACGACTGCTCATGTCTCCATAAATCAGTTTTTCGATAAAATGCAAAACAGTGCTGACAAGGCAAGAAGTCACGCACGGGTACAGTTGCTTTCTTCGCTTGTTTCTTGGTCACAATTTCTCCCTCGCCGCTTTTGAGAACTTGACAATTGTGCTCATAATCTCCTTTATTGCGAATTTCATTAAGCAATGTCTGTCTGACTTTGGAACCTTTGGGGAAGTGTATGGCATGTGCAACATCTGTTTCTTCGGCATGTTTATTTTCCAAATGCTTCGCAAGTTGAGGAAAGGCCTTTTTGCAATACAAGCAGAAGTGCTTTTTAGAGGGTTCCTTTTTGTCTTTTTTTGAATTGGTAGCTTTTGTTTCAAGCATTTTCTTAGACATCCTCAGACTTGATCGTGTTGGTTGTCTGATCTCCACAGATTTCCTCTGACGATGTGATCGTGTTCTTACCATTACTTCTGTGGCTGACTTAGAAGAATTTTGATCTGTGCCACCCAAGTTACCTGAAATCACATCCTCTGCTTCGTTCCATGAATCACTTGCTTCTTTGGCAGACAAGACTTTTTTATCCATGCTTTTTTGTTCTGTTCCATTATCTTGCATTTCTACCTCTTCTATGTTTCTTATTATATCTGACATATTCAAAGTCATTTTATTCTCTGATAAATTGTCATCCTTTGCTAACTTCTGGTTTTCCAATTCTTGACTTTGTGTGACGGATGGTTTGCATGCTTTGCTTTTAAATCCAGTATTATTGCTCCCGGCTTGTGTACTTTCACTTTCCCTCACTGTCACTTGTTCAGTGTTTGTACTGGTCGGGCAATTTAAAAAACTATTGTTACTTTTTGGAAAATCCAAGTCTTGTTGCATATTCGTTTTTGCTGCAGCTGGAATACCCTCTTCACTTCTTGCATTCTCAATGTCAGAAGTGAATCTAAGAGCACCACTTGAACTTCGCTCTTCAACCAAGTTCCTCTCTCCTTCAAATGATCTCCTCTCATCAACAGTACACGCCTGTAAAAGAACAAGTATATGTAAGACTCATCGCCAAATTAGGCCCCAGCAATAATTTGAGTGAACTTAAAACATGTTTTAGAAAATAAAAAAATGGGAGGGAAAGCAAAAGCTGAAAAATTTGTCTACATTTTGGTTAAGTGGATTTACTTTTTTATATATTTTGTTTGATGTATTGGAATTTATTTTGTAAATTCCTATGCACATTTTAAATTGCTCTTTTAACACTTAAGCACCTTGGCGACGCCCCATTAAAATGTTGGACACACATTGCTATTTAGCCTAACATTTGTATCAAAAACCCAAATCTTCAGTACAATAACCACATGTGACCCATTTAAGAGCAATTAATAGCTTTATTGGATCAAGCAGCGTTTTGACAGGGTAAATGTCTAACCAGGTAGTCATAGCGTGCTGAATGAAATGCTACACGAATTAAACAGAACATGCACTGATACTTAATCTACTGGCATGACATGAAATTTTTGACTTAAACATAAGAGACACCTAACTTTAAGTTGAATTAATATAAAAAGAATAATCGTTTGAATTCATGCATGCTGCAAACAACATGCAAGTTAAACACACATGGCATTAAAAATATTACGTTCTAAAATCACATATATTAAGTACCTGCTTTAAAATGGCTCATCTTTTCCAGCAACTTCATGCAATGCCGTCTTTAATTGGGCTGTTCACTGCAAAGAAAGATGACAACATAGTCTCTAATGTTCAAACATTATACAAATATAATATATATAAAAATTTATTGAAGACATCAAAATAAAATTACAAAATTATCAAACCATTTTAGACCGTATCAAAATAAAACCATTTGTATACAATGGCATGCATTAAACTTTAGCAAAACACTGAGCAAGGGTTTGTATTTTGAAGGTTTTAAAACTTAATATACATGAAACTCAAAGAACAAACCATGAAAACATGGTTTGATATTAACAAAAAATAAGGTGACTAATTGAAAGTATAAGTACAATAATACATGACGGTTATTCTAAGTAAAATAAAGCCCATTTATGTCATCAAGCCAAAAACAATATACATTTTTGTCTACTTCTTAGATATTCCACCTATTAGAACAATACAATTTGGATTCAAAGTAGATAAAATGTTCCTTTGGTTCTTTAACATGGTTCCGCTTTAGATTAATAGATTAACTAACAGTTAATAGTTCTAGATAAGATCCAACAAATTGTTGGAATCAGAAGAAGAACGTGAAATATTTAAAATCTCACAACAAAGATTCACTTTATTTTTGTTAGAAATGAAAGCATATTCTTACCTGATTTGGTCGAAGAAGCAAAGTCACAACAAACATCTTGAGGTGTTGATTTATTTGAAGACATCCAGCAGTAAAGTCTGATTGCAGATCTTGAAGAACTTGGTGCACAGTTTGGAAAATATACCCCGACCCATTCGGCCATAAGGCATATTTGTGGTAATGATTGAGATCATTTAAATGCAATGAGGCAGACTAATCTCAGCCATAAGTAGTAGCCAGAGTGACCAATTTCCCATATTAATTTTCTTCTCATCTGCATTTCTATTTAATTACTAAAAAGTTATAAAAATACATTTCAGAGGTCACTGATCAAGTCAAACAGATTATATAGAGATGGTATACTAGCGACAAAAACTATTCCTGAACTACAATTTTAAGTAAAGTGCTGCGCACATATAGGACGTGTCAAACATTTTCACACACTTACTGATTTATTTTGCATAAGCAGATGTGCTCAAAAGTTTGACTGGCACTTTTGTGTTACTACTTTACTTCTAATTCCAATAAATCTGTAACTTTGATGCAGTTGTCAAATCATATATTTAATGTATTCAATCTAATCAATGCTTTATGCAACAACCACAGCCTTGATGTGCATGTTATTGTACATTTTGTCATCATGGACTCCATCCCCTCCCATTCATACACTTGGGGCAACCAAGGTGCAAGCTGTAAAATGTGCTTTTATCTTGAAATCAAAGGCTCAGAAAGCTTTTTTACTGTATGTAACAACACAAAATAAAATAAGGAACAAGCTGACCAGTAAAAAAAAAATGGATGGCTGGGTGAATGACTCAATAAAAATGATCAATAACCCTTTGAATGTGAAGGCACATACCTCCTGTTCAAGGTTGTAGTCCTCTTTGGAATTCAAGGCCAACTTTACAGCCATGTAGTCTCCACTTTTCACAGCATCTCGCAACTCACCTGACGAACGCAAAGCACAGCCGAATGAGGTTCAGAGAAAGGAAAACATACTTTACAATTTGTAGAAACAGAGAGAATACATTTCAACGAACTGAAAAGTCTAACCCAGACTCACTGGGTTTTGTTTATTTTATGAAACATAAGTCGGGTTCAGTTGTTACTAATGCAACAAATGTTAAGTTTTGGCAGTCTTACATTCTTGCTGACCAAGAAAATACACCAACATCTGGCTGCTGTAGCGCTACAGCAGCCAGATGTTCACAGACGCGCGCGCACACAGCTGCTAGAAAATAAAATAGTTGTTTTTTTTAAACCTGCTAAAATGCACTCTGTGAAGTTAGACAAGTTGTCTGTCTGCTACATTTCCCAGGAAACGTTTGGAGCACAATCTGAGCCCCAGTTTGACTGATTAATGCTGTACCAGACCAATCTTGTATCGAGTTGCGTTCTCCCACCAGCTTCGACCTGTTTCCTCTTAACCTCTGATGTTTTAAGTAAATTCTAAAAGAAAAGATCTCAATCTCTTTTTGTCCTGCTTTTGTTTATTATAGCAATGAAACAGGTCCTGACGGATGGAAATCTAGTAAACTTAGGTGGTGAGAAAAACAACCTGAAGGAGGACCACATATATAAAAACCACCTGTGTGTTAATGTGCAGATTATATGTTACGATATAATGTGTGTAAAATTATGTCTGCCTGATTTAATTATAGATAATGTTACTGGCTAAATAAAAGACAAATTAATATATAATGCATACAGGTAATTACAATTCATATACATGATATGAAAAGCATAGGCTAAGTTAAAGGTATATTTGTAAATGTTACAGTCTCCATTATTACATTTTAAACAGTTCTGTTGTAATTGTTTCTCTCCTTTTTCTGATAGGCAAAGTCTTGTGATTGAATTCCTGAAAAAGGATTTCCCATCATGATTTGCTGCAGTTCCTTACAACATGTAGAGCATTCAGCCGTTTTTATATTTACATTCATAGATAATAGCAGCTTCTTTTTTTTTATTTTTGTCATGCTGGATTTGGAAACTTTTCATTTTGTATCAAACAATAAATGTCCAAGTTGACATCACGTCTCTTGAACAATAAGCAGGTATAGAAAATGGAAATGTCAGTCAGAACATAGTTGTCCAAGATGCAGAAGGAAAGACTCACTGGGTGATAATGGTGGCCCAGATAAGATCTCATCTTCTCCATTCAGATGCTTCTGGAAGTCATCCAGAGTCATCCAGTCCAGGTTGAGGTCCATTCCCAGACTCAAAGTGGCTTGACCTTTTTCTGTACAAGACACGACAGAGACATTAGCTGGCCACTTGAAATCCTGAGTACTACATTCAAACACTCTTCTGATTCTTCTGAAGCTAGAACTGGAATGAGCAAATTTATTATAATACGATGTAAAAACAACAATGTGACATTTGGACCTTACCAGATTTGTCAGTGGCTTCTGATGACTCCTGATTCTCATCACACGCCACATAGAGTCTGGGCTCACTGTCCTCTCTCCTCTTCCTCCTGTCATCGGCTGATGTTTTCTTCTCCCAGCCTGGACGCTGCCCTTCCTCTGGCCTCTCCTTTCGTTCTCTGAAATCATCTGTTGGCCGTGCTTTTCCGGAGGATTCCTCTTCTCGCTCGTCACTGTCCAGGGTGAAGCCATAACTCTGGCCTGGTCTGGAAACTGAAGGCAAAAAAAGACGGAAAAAAAAAAAAAAAAAAAAAAGAAACCCATCACGCTTCTTGGACAACCTTTAACCATTCATCAAAGAGGCCAATATAGGAAACAACACCTTCTTTTTCCTCTTAAGAACAGACTTATATTTATTTAGCATGATCATGTTGGAACAGAAGACACTAAAAAGTGCAGCGTTCATGGGAAAGCCCTTGTGTTCGTATTAACACTTCTGCAGCTTGAGTGTGCTAACAACTGAAAAACAACTTATAAATAAATGAATAATGTAGATGGAAAACTCCTGTGTCTATAGTTCGATCTATTGTGAATGTGTGCCTACGTTGTTGTACGGATTTGCATTCTGAAATAATATCTACAAGTACTGTCAGTATAAACAAGACATTTAAGTGAAAGGTTTAAAATAATTTTTACTACACCAATGTTATCTTTCAGAATGACACTCCAGTTATCACTGATAATGTGTCTAAAAACGATAGGTGTATCAGATGAATAGTTCCTAAAGCAAAAACCTGAGATAGTAGCCGCCATATAGGCAGTTTGTTTCTTCTCTGCAGGACTACAATGATTCTGTTAGGAATGACTGCTGGTTTTTGGTCATTCCTGTGACAACATAAGAGCCTGCCTGACTATTGTTACAGTTCCTATGATTTTAAACTTCTTCCCAATACTATATCCAGTAAGTTTACTGTGAGCGCCATCTCATCAAATTTTAAGGCTGGCACTTGATGTTTCTATTTGACTTCTGCATCTCTTGCATCAACCACCTGCAGACAGCAAGTGCTTTCTGTAATTTCCATATTTAAAGTTGACAACATTCTGCTCAAATTACAAACAAGTGTTTTTTAAATAATTCAGAATGTTCAATTTTTCACAGGTTTACTTAAAAAAATAAGTCAGCCTCTCAGGACAAAAACCTACCATAATTGCAATTATGTCAAAAAACAGATAAGACAGTCAGAACCTAAATAATTTTATTTTATTTTTCATTACTTTTTTTGTTTAATTTTTTATTAAATAAGTTTAGGTTTTTTTGTCACATTTTTAAATACCTTTTTTAAAAATGTCTGTGTTTAATGCATACCATCTGGTTGCTTGGTCCTGTCTGTCTTGTCGGCCTCTGGTTTCTGAGAAGGAGACTCTTTGGACGACTTGGAAATCTTCTCAATCTTTCCTATTAACTAATACCAAGACAAACAGAAAAAGTCACTCAAAACACTCTGCAAACAATCAGCGTATTGTTGTGGATTAAGGCCATAACGCCGCGCTTCGTATGAACATAACAAACTGAATAAAAACCATACCTTTGTGGGTTTGCTGCTGCTTTTCTCTGCAGCCGGTTGATGAGTTGGTGGCCTGCGGGGAGCCCGATCTTTGGCCTCACAGTTTAGCAGGAACTTTTCAAACAGGTTAGTTGAGCCACTGGCATCCTTCTGTGCCAACACCTCCTCTTTAGCTCCATCATCCTCCTTAACCTTGTTGGTACTCACAGCTGTAGAGGAGGACGAGGATGAGGAGGAGGAGGAGGAAGGGACTTTTTGTGGTCCCGATGTGCTCTCGCTCCCTTTGCTCTTAGCCTTTTTATGTAGTGTGGAGCTATCGCTGGAGTCTGATTGTGGAGCAGTATCCTCCTTGTTTTTAGAAATGTGACTTTTGAGTTTTTGTAGGCTGGCTTCTTTCTGGGTGCTGTCTATTTTCTTACTCTTTTTGTCAGAGATAAAGTCCTTAATGCCCTGCAGCTTGACCTCCCACTTGCCCTTCTTTTGTTTGAACTTATCATCCAAACCTGCTTTTTCCCCTGACTTGGTCACAGTCTCCGCCGATCCAGAGTCGTCCATCTGCGACTCCGATGGACCGTCACTCAGATCTTCTTCTAGAGGAGCAGCGGCTTCATCTTCAGAAGTTTCAATTTTTCGCTCTTTCTTTGCCTTCTTTTTCTTTCCCTCCTCTCCTTTGTCTTTCTTATGCTTTCCTGCCTCTTTTGCCTTCTCCTTTTTGTGTTTTTTGGAAGGAACGGGCTCGTCGTCATCTTCGTCAGAGTCAGCAAAACGCTTTTTTGTTTCAGTCTTTTTCTCCTTGGGAGAAGAAGGTGGGGTCGGGGCTCTCTCCTCTTCCTCATCCGTTTCCGGTGCTGGAAGGGGCCTCAACTCATCCTTATGTTTGTCTTTCTTTTTCTTCTTTTTCTCCTTTTGAGGTGGCTCTTCCTCCTCTTCTTCCCTGATTTTCTTCTTTTTCTTTTTCTTCTTGACGGGTAATTCGGCTGGACGTTCTTTGTCACTCTCACTCTCCGAGTCTGCATCAAAGACGTCACTCTTTGTTGGCAACACCTTCTGATGAGAGAACAGGAAACACAAAGTCACAACAATTAAATCTGTAATCATTTTTAAAAGAGCACTTTAGTGAACGGATAATCCAGCGCTGCTGTTTATCTCAATAAAGTTTATCTGACTTTAACCCTCCTGGTAAATTTGTTTCTCAGGCACAGAAAGGATGTTCCTGGGTCAAATTGACTTTTGAGCTGTCAGCTAAAATCTGTCAGTCACTTGTCATTGTCATCCTACTGGACCCTGATAATTCATTTTCTGCAGTTTTGTCTGATGTATTTGGGGAAGAAACTCAATGCATTTCCCTATTTTTGATATAAATGTCTTGCTCATAGAATAATGAATAGTGATTTCCTCATCTGATTCATAATCAGACTCATCAGAATTGACCTCAAGACGGTCTTTATCTTTAAACACATCCTCTTCTATTTCACTGTCATGATCAAAGATGAGTTCAAGAGGCTGCAGGGCTGTCACCTGTTTACTTCTGATGCTCATTTTGTAAAGCTTTGATAAAGAGTATCACTTGTAGGAGCAGAGTGTAATGTTGGTAGGACTCTTTTGCAGAGAATCTTTATATATTTTGCTCCACTTAATGTGGGTGGAGCTCACCAGCAGGAACAGAAAAGGTTCTCAGCTAAAAAAAACCAACATGTATTCTTGCACTTTACAGAAGAGGTCAAGAGAACAGAGTGTGTGTGATTGGGGTGAAATATGTGTCACAGTTGCAAAGAAACACATTATTTGACATTTCTGACCACTTAGACCGATGAGTCAAATTGAGCCAGAAAGTGTCTACATAGCAGAGGAGTGAGGGGGGTTGTCAATAGGTGAAATTAACAATTTTCATTTTATATGTTGATTATACTTACAACAAAGCCAAGTACAACTTTAAAATTAGTCAATTTGATCTACAACATGGAAAGGTTCAATGAAAAAGAGAGAACAGTCAGCCACATGACCTAAACAAGTACTGATATAAATTTTAAATGGGAGAAAAGGATAATAGTCTTAATATTTAGGTAAGTCACCTGTGAGTTTTTGAACCAGTCATAAAGCTGTTGCTCATCCCAGGAAATCACAGTGAGTAAAAGCCAACATATGCCCCATAAGGCTTGTCTACAAAGGTATTATTGTTTACACTAATTGAGCATTAGCTAAACCTGACTATCTCGTAAACTTACCACACTTTTCTTGGATTCAGCTTCTTTCTTGGCTTTAGCCTCAGTCAGATGCTTCTTAAAAGTCAGAAGGACTTCACGGCAGTCCTCTAAATGGGCCTCTGGCTCCCATGTGTCATCGTCAGAGCAGTAATTCTTCCAGCGAACTCTGTAGAGCACTTCACCCTAAAAAAACAACAAAGAAAAAAAGATGTTTAGATTAGACTCTACCCTCTATTCTGAACAGTCACAGAAGCTGATACATACCAGAAATTAACTACAGACCATTTTTATAGGAAAAACAAATCCTGCATGCACACAACCACAGCTATCAGACAAAATTAAATTACTTAGAGTGACATTCACTTTTTCCCCCAGAATCAGGACATTTTTATTGCCAAGCAGTTATACAACTTAGTTATACAGCTATGAGCAATTTGCTTTGGTGTTGGTGAAACAAAAAAAAAACAATAAGATTGACACAAGGAAATTAGCACCTCCTGATAACACATCTAAATACAAGGTAGTCTAAAAATGTGTAGTTGCCTGTGTGCAGGTTATATAGTGCAGTCTGACAGTTCCAGGATGTGTGAGTGTGTTGTGATGGGCGTGGTGGTGGTGGGGGGGTAGACAGGGGGGAAGAAGGTTGCCCTGTGGTGTGAAGTTTTGGTCTCGACTGACTGTAACCCCCTCCCAGAGGGGAGCAGCGTGAACAGTTTGTGAGTCAGATAAGGGCAGTATTGTCAGCAAATGTCAGGATTTTTGACAGATTGGTGGGTGAAGGTACAGCTGTTGGTGTAAAAAAGAGCAGGGGGGAGGGGGGGAAGCACAGCCTTGAGGGGTTCCATTGCTGATGGTCATCGTGTCCAAGATGAGCTTTCACCTGCTGTTTCCTGTGAGTCAGGAAGTCTGAGATCCACCTGCAGGTGAGGCCTGGAACGTTCCTCTCGCAGAGATTGTTCCGCAGTCAAGCCAGAACACTGTTGTTAAAGGCAAACCTGAAGTCTACGAACAGTATTCTTGAGTAGGACTCAGGGGAGTCCAGATGCTAAAACAATAAAACATACAGTCATGTTGACAGTGCCGTTCCAGAACTGTTGGCTCTGTCAGCAAACTGCAGGGCTTCCAGAAGAGGGTCTGTGATGTCTCTGAGGCAAAACAACACCAGACATCCAAAAGACTTCACCCCTACAGAGCTCGGGTTGATGGGTGTGTAGTCATTCAGGCCTGTGGTCTTTGGTTTCTTGGGAATAGGTATGATGGTTGAGGTCTTGAAACAAGCTGGCACACAGTGACATATCACCGAACACAGGAAACAACTGATATACGTAGTGCTTCAGGGTGGGGGTGAAGATGGTGGAGGTGTTAATGTGGAGTCTGTTGAAAGGAGAGCGCTGGAGGTGTTAAGGAACGGGGAGGTAGGTGTTCTTCTCAAGGCGGCACCAGAAGGTGTTACGGGTCATTTGGAAGGTGTAGGTCAGCGACAGAGTGGGGGGCTTTGGGCTTGTAGCTGCTGATCTGCCTGAGCCCTTCACCTACAGGTGCAGACTCATTAGCTAAGAGCTGCTGCCGTAGTTTCTCAGCTTCAAGACGTTTAGCATTTCTCAACACCTCGCTAACCCTGGCCATCTTGGATGGCGCCCCTGATTTAATTCCACAATCGTACTCCTGTGAGATTAAACCCCAAAAAACATTTACTTAGATTACAGGTGAGAAAAAGAAACACATTTAAAAGCTGCACTGACAAACTTCGTAAAAAGTGGAACATATTGCTGCACATTACAGATATACTATTATAATATTTTTTCCTATTTTTTTTAAACCACAATAATGACCGAGTCTGCATTAATCTTCACTCACACATTATTAGACACGAACACTTATCATGGCTTATCACAAAGCATGTTTTTTAAACAAACAAACAAACAAAAGAAGCATAAAGCAAAAACAAACTTGACAGTTTAAAGGAAATTATAAATATCTAGATCCTACTAAAAAAAAACCACAAGCAAATATTTAGTTTTCTTATTCCTGGTCAAATCTAATTAAGTAAATCTAGTATTTCATTTTAAATCTGTCAACCTAAATTTGATCTACTGAAGTCTGATCCATTTTCAAAATGTAGAAACTTGTGTCCCAAATAACACATATTTGAAATCCATTAGGAAAATGGGCTTTTTGGAGTAATTTCGAGGTTAGCTCAAAGCTGACTACAGCCTAAGGTGTTGATGTGAGTTTTGGCTCAGATTAAAGCCCACATTTCAGCCTCCATCCTCCGAGCTGCTCTTTTGTTTGCAGATGTCCTGACTCCACCTCCCGCCCAGCGTCACCACAAACTACAACCACACAGGCGAACCGGGGTTTCCACAGAGCACGGCACGCTGCAGGTTACCTAATCATGAAATTATTGCTACAAACTCAAGACGGGGACGATAATATATTGTACGAACATAAAGCCACCCATGTAGTTCCTGCCCGTCTCCGGCTGTCCCTGCGCGGAAAGGCGGGGGGCGGGGGGACACCCTGAACAGGTCGCAGGAGCACTAAAAATAAAAAAGGGCTTTCTCGGTGTGCTGTAGTAACACGATCTGCAGCCACGACGCTAACAAAAACAAGCCACACAAGAGACTTTAGCTAATTCCCATAAATCAGCAGAGGCACATTTCCACCGACAAGTCTTCTGCGCAGTCGAGCTGAGAGTTTTCTCGCTGGTCTGCAGCGGCCATGAAGCCTGCAGCCCGTCCGTCCTTGGCCTCAGCGGGGGGAGAGGCGAGCGGACATCATGGGAGAGAAGTTGAGCTGGGAATCGATGCGCTGCGCGGACCGAGCGAAAAGCGAACGCGAACACCTCACCACGAGACCCGAGGGCGGCACATTGCACCGAAATGTACTCGAAACGCATTTACAGAGAGGCGCTTCGCCCTCACGGTGGATCTGAGCGCCGCCGTAGGTGGGCTATGCGTCGTTAGTGTGGAAAAAAAATGCCAGCCATGTTTGCCCAGCTAGCCGGACTGCTACTTAGCAGCTAGCCATACCTCCTCCACCCGCATGTCTATGATCCGCTCCACTTCGTATACGTCCTCCTCCTCGTCCTGTTCGCTCTCCGCGGGTTCTACTTTGTCGGTTTCAGCCGCCATGGCTGCTGGATTGTGCAGTTAACTAAAATGACGCAATTTTGTTTCCAGCGCACGCCGAGGCCGCCGTGTTGACAGAGGTACAGCGCTAGCGCACCTGGCGGTAGTAGTGTCCGCTTTACAGACAGTACTGAGCGCAGAGCAGCTACCGCCCATTCTCACCGTGCTGCGTTCAAACCAACTCGGAATCTTGAGGCGTGTACTTACTTTACATAATTTACTGACAACTCCGTAACTTACACGGACAATTTAAATATATAATATATATTTGCGGGAAAATTTGTTAATTTTGCGTTATTACACAGTAACTAGTTAAATGACGAAAACCAAAGAAGGTAAATATTTATAGACAGAAAACAAGCTTGTTATATTAACTGTTAAAACGGGGGGTGTATGGTACCTGGATGTCTTATTAATACATAAGATAATAACGTGTTGTGAAACTAAAAGTATTGATACTACTGTCTGTGTCATGATAACGGTCCACAGTTTTATTATATCAAAAGTAAAGTACCCCAAATTTCGATGTTCCTTGAAAGCATCCTAGTAAAACCAATAGAGCTCCTGAAGGCACAAATCCAGAAACACATCAACTTTAAAGACAATGTAATGTACATTTGCAATAGTTATGTCAATTTATTGCACAACACACTCACGAATTCAATGACCTAAATTTAATTATTCAAAAATATTTTGAATACAAATAAAAGACAATAAAATTAAACAGTCATTTGTAAATAAGTGTAAAGTAAGACTCAATCTCCTGGCACTAACAGAGGTCAACCATATATGGAAGAAACATTGTCTTAAGTGCACTCTCGTAAACTAAATACAAGAAAAAAATCTAGGATGAAATCATTCAAGACCTACATAAAAATAATTACGACTAGCTGACCTTTGTGTTTACACTTGATCTCAGACAGAAAACATGCTTCAAATAAAAGATACAGACTTTTTGTCTTTCTGTAATAGTATTTGCTATAAGTAAATGTTTCAGCCTATTGAAGTATCTCAACACAAGTGATGAGAAGGACAATGAAGCAAACTGATGATCAGCAAGTAACCAATTTCAGCTTGGAGTAACAAATCGGGGCAAACTTACTAGTGTCTTGTGGTAATAGATGGTAATGTGGTAACTCTATTTCAAGATTTTCAGAGGTGCACTTTAATACGTAAAACACAAATAGCTATGGGCTTTAGAAAGGTGGCACCAGTCTTCAAGCTCTCATCTCTCAAACCCCAAAAATGATTTTGAGATCAGCCAGGGAGAGTTTGGACACGGTGCTTCCTGTTCCTGAAAGTACATTCTGGGCCAGTTCCTTCTTCTTTATTTGCAGCGTGGAAATCTTCTCCTCCACTGTGCCTTCACACACAAACCTGTTGGCATTCATTACACAAACATTAGTACAAAGACATCCAGTATGTAGATACTAATGACTTCAGTAGTAATACCAACAAAGATGCATTCAGAGTGAAGGCTATATACTCTAAACACTTTTTTCCTGTGATTTATTGGTTTGTTGGTTGTTTTGTTTTGCAGAGATAAAGCCTCTCTTGGTGTTATATCTTGTCACTTTATAATGTACCAGTAGCATGGTATGAAGTACTCTGACAGTGATTTATAGGCCTGGTCCCAATACTCGCACCAAACCGTACTACATCCTACACCTCTCTATGAAGTGTGTACTCAGTCGAAGTGCACATAAGGGTTCGTGTGCGCAGGGTACAAGCATGCAGAAATTGGAGAATTGGGACAGTACAGGTTATGTCATTGACTCTGCGTCATAACTGTGACATCCAACATGGCGGACCGGTCGCTGTTTTGGTATTTTTAGAAGGTGCCAGTACGATTTTAAAAGTATAGTGTAGGTATTTTTGCTTTCCAAAGTCATTGCAGGAGATATTTGGCTGTTCAAATGTGTTTTGTTATGACTTGTTGAATACAGAGCAAAGTTTGATAGTATTCACACATGTACAGCAGAGTGAAACAAGCATTATTTCAATACTTTACATTTAAAAACTGCTTTTTTCGTGACAGACGCAGCTTGCTCTGTCACCACTGCCATATTTCTGCCGTTTAATTCAAAACCTTTTCATTATCAATAAAGATAATTAAAAAGAAATTCAAAACATCACATGCAGCAGTGAATTGTGGGTAAATACTTTGCCGAAGTCCGCCTGGATGTGGGCTTAGCCAGAGGGCGGATGTGGTATGCAAAGTGGGCGGGGTTAAAGAGCACTTCTGAGAATTGGGACACACTACGCACTCAAACCCTTCAGCCTGAACGTGCATTTGAAGGACATGAGGGTGGAACGAGGGTGGAAGTGTGAGTATTGGGACCTGGCCATAGACTCCACTGATTTTCTACCTGTGAATAGTGACGTCTCTCCTTTGTCCAACTCTGTAGATTCGATCACAGGCCTGATCCTCCAGCGCTGGGTTCCTGTCAGATAGTTTAACAGACAGAGGTGTAAAAAAAAACCCTGGCATTTCTATACTGTAAGCCTAGCTACCAACATTTTTTTTTTTTACATGTGTTTTTCATAAATTTTACCTACAAAGAAAAGACAAAATAGATTTGTTACTTGCTTTAACTGGTTTATTGTAAGACAGTAGACAGTTATTCTTTGTGTTTTGCAAGTTGACTTAAATTTGAGAGTCACATTTAAAATAAACTTTTAAGAGTGCTCATTTCCACTGAAAATAGATTTTAAATGTAAACAGACTATATTTTCTTGTTAGGTACATGCTCCATATTGGCCTGTTGAATCTTACCAGTGCATGTCAATGAGGAAGAGGTGATTGCCACCGATGAGATTGAGTCCAACCCCTCCAGCGCAAAGAGAAACCAGCATCACCTTTTGGAAAAGGAAAAATGTTGGAGCTTTTTCATAAAGAAAAAAAATGACTATCACTGTCACTGTTTGTTATTAAAAATCATTCAATAGATTATATATGTATATACTGTATAAAATAATTTCAAAAGTTCTGTTTTTCCTGATGTTTGCTGTGGTAGAATTGTGTATTGTGTTACCAATATACGAGTGCTCCTGTACTTGTCGACAATGAGACTTATAAACATTTTTAATGTGGGGTGTCTTAATGTCTTACAAGTACAAACATTTATTACCAGCAGAAAATCTGGTCACTGTTGAACTTCGAATGGTTCTCCTCCTTGGTTTAAGTCGTCATTATAATGTTTTGTTTTAATGCTCATCAGGTCAGATTTGGCTGAGACGTACCTGTGGTCCTTTTGGGTTTGTGTTGAATTCCTCCACCAAGTCCATGCGACGCTTGGGGTTGACGGTCCCGTCGATGACTCCGTATCTGACGCCCATCTGCCGCAGGTGAACCGCCACGATGTTGAGCATGCTGGTCCACTGCGACACGATCACACTGTGCAACAAGTCACAGGTCAGTAAATTCCCTTTCAAGTCATGTGAAGGTGACTGTACAGGCGAGTCATTTTTTAATATTTATATCAACAATTCAACTATCTGTACCGTACAGCAGTACTAATCAACACTTTTATGAAAACAGACTATGATGATGATTCCGAGAAGACCTTTTAGTGCAACTCGGTTCTTAAAAACAAAAAAGTTGTTTTACCTTTTCTGATTGTCATTCTTTTCTCTGATTACCATCAACTCAGAGGTGATCGCAGAAATCTAAATTTTTGTTAGAAGAAGCAGTTAAATTATTTTAATCAAAACGACACAGAAAAACACATTTTTTAATTAATAAATATAAACATAATCTAAATTCTATCCATCATGAAAGAAAATTTTTTTGTGTGTAGTATATTGCCACCTGGCTGATGACGAAGTCATACGAGTAACTTATTAACAATCTCTTATCATTTAACATGTATTTTTGCTCTTAGTTTTGTCAATAGATCATATTTTTTGCACTGAGGGAGTAAATGTCTTGTTAGGGTACTATCTACTAGTTACCCACCTTGGTGCTCTTACTGCTCTCTTCAAACAGCCGCGAGGAGAAGCGTGTGCCATTTAGAGCCACCGTGTCTTTAGGGTCGGGGCCTGATGGCGAGGGGCTGGAGGAGAGCGACAGAGCGTTGAGCTGCTCGTCCAGAGTCAGGACGATCCCATCACCCTGCAGCTCCGTCGAGTCCAGTGTCTGCACAGGAAAGAAGAAATGAAATTGCGAGTGCTGCCTTCGTGAAGCATCTTTATCGAAGCTTGATAAGAGTCGGCAAATGTGCGCGCACCTTTTTGAGAAGTGAGAGGTGGCAGCAACACTGCCGGAGGCGCAGCAACAAGGACAGGATGTGGACAGTGCTGGATGGCTGCTGTGAGCTCGAAGCAGCAGGAACAGCTTGGGACAAGCTGAACTCCTGGGCCACTGCAGTGAGAGGAAACACCAACGACACATAGAAAAGAACAGAAAAACATGGACTTAATCTGTACACAGGATAACAACAAGATGCTGTCTAACCTTTGTCAAACGGATTTGAAGTGGAAGTGCTTCCCTTGTCCAAATCATGTCCTTCGTGTCTCTTCAGGTAGTTCTGCAGTGTAGATCTAGGGGAAAAGGCTTTTGTCATTGTTTTATTGTCACGTCAAAAAACACAAAAACCTATTAAAACGACAACAAAACTGAAGAGTTGATGAGCTGAAGACAAAAGCAGCTGAAATACTATCAAAATGTGACAGTTTATTAAGAGCTCCTATCGTATATGTTACCATCCTAACAGCAATAAAACCTCAAACTGCAGTCCAATAATACGTCCTATTCTTTTAAAAAAATGATCATGCATTGCTTAAACTAAAAGGTGATTTGAAAGCAACAAATTAAATAGCTTTATTTGAACTTACAAAATAAAACTAAACTGCAGGAACAACAGAGTAACAAGAACAAAAGAAGAGTTCTCTCGTGAATTGTGGGTTATTTTACCTGGACTGTGCGAACACCACATCGTACACAGCCTGCTCGTCCTCACAGAGTTTGAGCTGATGCACCTCACAGGTCCGATTAGGAAGAGACACCTGAAACATTCAACACTTCTCCTTAGGTACTCCATCGCAGTAACACTGAAATGAATTGTTTATTATTTTTAAATGAACAAGCTCATCATGGCTAGTCGATACCCTGCCACCATTTACAGACTAAAATGAAAGATGAGTGTTGGAGTCTTATTGATGTTGCAATAAAAGCACATGTTGAAGGCAGGGGTGAGTGTGTGTCTTTACCAGAGGTTTTCCTGTAGAGTCCAGCTGGCCTTTGGTTCGTCGCAGCAGCAGACTCCTCGTCAGGATGTTGAGTCTTTCTCTGCCTCTTGTGGAGCCGTTGTCTACCTGAGCTTTCCAGAGTTTGTATTCGTCAAACGGAGAACAACGCAGAAACCTAAAAAAAAAAAAAAAGATCAATGAACAGACTTTCTTTCTTAAACCATGCTGACTTAATCAGTTCTTCTAAATTGTTACAGAAAGGAGATTTTGATTCTCTGGGGGTTGATAACTAAAAAGGTGCACTTTCTTCATACCCTCTTGCTTGACTAAGAACCATACATGTCCAGTTTGAAGACATGCTGAAGTTAAGCTGAAGCCAGGTGACTTTTAAAACCTTGTGTTTCCTGTGTTTTTGACTTACTTCAGCAGCGAGTACATGTCCAGCAGGTTGTTCTGGATGGGCGTGCCGGTGACAGCCCAGCGAGCGCAGGCCCTCAGCTGACAGACCGCCATGGAGGTCTGCACTTTTGGATTTTTGATGTTGTGGGCTTCATCTAGAACCACGCGAGACCAGGCTACACGCAGAAGAGGAGCTGAGCGCAATGGCTGAAAAAAAAAAACATGACAGGAGTGTGCTTTAAGTTGTTTTCGTTTCAATGAATATGATCCATTTATTATACTTGTTTTAATCCGACTTGCTTCCTGTATTTACCACATGATCCAGGTCTTTGCTGGGGTTATGGGCCTCCTCCTTCTGGACCGGGATCTCCTTTGAGACCAAACTATATGTGGTCACTACCACATCATAATCTGCCAGCCTGATGGACAAATACATATTATTTTAGTTTGGAGGTATTCAAGCGCTTTTGCTTTTTAAACATGAAAAAGAGGAAAGAGCAGGTCTTTCAAAATCCTCCCCGCTCTTATAAATGCTGCCAACGAAGGTTTGATACTCAAACGTTACAAAAGCAAATAAATTTCATGTAAAAGACAAGAGCTGGTGATGAGTGTAAAACCAAAGTTTAATACACACAAGATGATACAATAGCTATGACTGTTTCTAATAGTTTATTAGTGTAAAATAAACTTTTTGTGGTTATAAAAGTTCCTTCATAATTTACATTTTAAATATTCCAAATTTTGGGGCCCAATTGAATGTGAGGTTTCCCATACATTTACAGGAGATTTCAGGCTGTAAATGTATGAATGGTGCTCAGTCTTGTATTTTCTGTGTACCCCAAATACATAAAAAACAAACTAAACAGACCATGTACTACATTAGTGTATTAGGGTCAGTAGAAAAAAAACAAGGAAGATTTTTCTCAGTTTCAAGATTCAAGTTGTTTTGTTGAGAATAATGTTGAGATGTAGAGATGAAAGAAGTCTGCCAAAAGCATTGAGTTTTACTGGAGAACAATAATAATTATAATGTGAGCTCATTTTAAGTTTCAGATGATTCAAGCCCATTTTAAAATCAACAGTATGTGTCTGTTTGAGACTTTTATTGTGAAGGAATGAAGGAAGTTCTGCTGTTGTGTTCAATGCTGCTGTGGGAGGATTTAAAACAGATTAAACCCAAAGCTTTGTGTTGTTATTTTGTAGATTACTCAGTAAAAGTGCACCCATAACACTCAGTGACAAAAAAAAAAGCCCAACAAATCCAGTCCAGTTCAGTTCAGGAGCACAATATGGATCACTTTCTCTGGCTTCCGCTTTAAACAAAAAATCTTTCTCCTCAATTTTTGTTTCTTCTGTTGTATACAAAGACAAATACCAGAAAACACCCCTGTTTAAATGTATTTTATAAACTTATAGTTTTATCAGGGTTTTAGTTTTCTTCAATAAAACTATATTCGTTCTGTAAAATTACGTTACCATTTTGAGTACAAAGAAAAAAAAAAAAGGGGGAAAAAAAACAAACTTTAGGGCTGGGCTAACTCCGCTGACAAGTTGCATACAGCATGCTTTTGTGATAAATAATCTTCAATTAAATATCATTATTGTTCTTTCGGCTGCCCCCTTCTTCAGCGGTTGCCACAGCGAGCAAACTCGCACAAACAATTTGGCAATTTTTTTTTTTTTACGCCAGATGCCCTGCCGGCTCAAACCTGCAGCCTCAGGATTATAAGACTTCGACACTGACCACCAAGCTACTTAAATAAACTCCTTTAAAACTTACTTAAGTTAACAAAATGTTTTACCAAGTGTCTCTAATTCACACCTAATGTCTACTGTACAAGGTGGAACCACTGGGCTTTTCGTTTCATAGAAAAAGAAATGTGAACTCTGCACGTTTAAAGATTTTTGTCACTTTTTGAAATTCTCATTTTTATCTGAATTTCTTCGCTGTTGCGTATTTATGCGTGTGTGGTTCTCACGCTCTGGCACTTCTCTCGCGGTTGGCGCCGTGGTACAGATACACAGTTAGCTTTCCTCTCTTCACATGTCTGTCAATTTCGTTCTTCCAGTGGTGAATCAGAGAGGCAGGACAGATGATCAAAGTGCTCTTAGAGGAAACAATGCCCGAGTCTGGATGGTAAACAAACAAGTAAACATAAAAACTTTAAGCACTGTGTAATAATGAGTGGTATAAAATTACTGGGCTCAGTTGGCTGTATGTTTTGTGACAGAGTAAAAATAAGTGATAAAATGTTTTCATTACCAGCTTTGGTCAACCAGGTCTCTAGCTTTTCTTTCTCCTTCTTTTCTTCTTCCTCTTTAGCTTTTATCTTCTTCGCCAGAATTAGAGAAATTATGGTCAGGGTTTTTCCCAAACCCATGTCATCCGCTGTACCCAAAGAGTAACAAGTGTAAAATATAAAAGCAAACACTGCAATGTGGCGCTTCACTGATACACAACAATGTATGACGATTCTCCACAATCAAACTGGGAGCAATGACAATTTCAGTATAATTTAGTTCTTTTTTTGTCTTTTTTAAAATTGTATTCTGACTAATATCTGACTGGGCTTACGTTTGAATTTTATTTATTTTTGGCACTTGAAAAAAACATTAGATGAAGCCATAGATGAACCCAAACCTTCTGAAAAGTTTCTATATTTAAAAAGACTTTACTGTCACATCAAGGTGTTTAAAATGAACATATGAAATTAAATATAAAAGTACATATGAATGATATATTACAATTTGAATAAAGATTACAGATAAACATAAATTAAAGAGATAAAATTAATTTTACCCAGAATTCCTCCACATGGATTCTGTGCTTCCCTCCAGAGCAGCCAAGCCAAAGCTCTCCTCTGATGGGCTAAAAGTGACACCTGAGCAGCAGCCAATAACAAAAAAACAGTGTTACTGAAACAGAATAACCCAAAAAAGGAGAATGGTGCAAATGGTCAAAAGTCCTACGACAAAAACAGCATCTTTGAACACTATACAAATATAAATAAAAGTGCACAGAAACCCAAAATATTAGACTTAACCATGAATCTTCTTCTGCTTTCATGGTGTGCAGCAGAACCATGTCCCAGTTAAACAATTGATTTATTGAGGTCAAAGGGCTCCAAACTTAGGTAAATACAGATATGCAGACAGGAAGTGTCAATCCCAGTGTAAAAATACACCAGAATGAAGGACAAGTGACTGACATTTTGCCAGATTTGAAGTGTTTTTTAGATTTGATCAGCGACTGACTGCGGAGAAATTACAGTAGTGACTGATGGAGTACGACACCTTGATGCCGCTGGGGTCGGGAGCCTCGGCCTCAGGGTCGGGACAGGACTCCAGAGATTTGTGAAGATGGTCGATGGCTTCACATGTGGCGTTCTTGACCTCCAGCAGACGACTGGACGTCATCCTGCCACCGTAATAGGTGTGCATCTGTGGATCTACTGGAAATGCATAGAACAAAGTCTTATAGACAGAAGACATGTCAAAAAACAACAGCAACAACAAAGAAATCCTTATATTCTCTACCTCCAAACATGTGGCTGTATCCCTGACTCAGACCCAGAGAGCTGCCAGAGGCTTGGTGTTGGAAGGGGCTCGGTACTGGAGGGGAGGGGAGCAGGATGGTACCACCCTGCCGGCTGAATGGGTTCAAATTGGTGTTTGTGACACCCGATTTAACGCTGTCAGACTCACCCACAGACTCTGAAACATGTACATTATAGCAGCAGTGAACAGAAATACACAAACTTCAATCCAACAAGCTCACCATATTAATCAGGTTATAAGAGATCAGCTTGTCTCACACATTTGTAATTTATGTTTGTTTAGTTATTATGTCTAAATGAGGTTGTTTTACCGTTGTGTATTGTTCTTTTCAGTGCATGAATCTGGTTATTATTTATAGGTTTTCATCAGTTAATTGTGAGAACTCAGGAGACCCACACTTTTGTTGCAACACGTTAGGGAACGATCCCTGTATGAACCGTTTTCATTGTTGGCTTTAATTGTTAGGAGCTTCCCTGTGGCCACATTAATTAGAGAGCAAAGTAAGACAGTTGTTGCTACTGCTAAAATGCTTTACAAAAGCATTGAAATGATGTAAAATCCAAAGAAAGCAATAAAACGATCCCATTGGTGCATCCCAACTCTCACCAGACGGAGCAGCAGCAGCAGCGAGGCTCAGAGACTCCAGCGCGTCCTCCAGCTCTTTAACCTGCGTCTTTAACCTCTCCCCTTTGTCTGGCAGAGCTGCCACATTCACCGAAGACAGCGTGGCCTTATCACGGAAGCAGATGCAAATGAAAATTTAGACACAGAAGAAAAAATCAAGGGAGTCCTCTGATTCAGTGCTTCGCAAGTCAGTAACTGACATCAGAAAACAGAAAAATGGTTACACTTTTACAGATATTAAACTCAAATTTGGTCTGGTAGAAGTCATTCTTAACACATACAGATAGAGCAAGACCTGTATTTATCAAACTTTGGTGTGCAAGGCAGTGACCAATATGCATTCCTTCAACTTTTATGAAATGTGTTATAATGAAAATCCGTCTAGCATCAGACTGCAGCAGGAATGTTGTGTGGTTAATGTCACCAGCAGAGAACAAAAGTACTAAAGTCATGTTTAATGACTATAAGCGTTCACCTCTTTGTTATGATTTATTTATTAAATACAACATCAAATACAGTGAGCCTGACGCTCTAAAGATTCACTGACTGCCCCGCCCCAAACTAACCTTGCTCTGTTTGAGCTGTGCGCTGAGAAGACTATGCATCCCTTTAGGATCTCCCACCTGAGCAGCTGACTTGAACCCAGGGAAGCTGGTTATGGTCTTTTGGACAGCAGTAACAGGGGGAGTTTTCTGAGTTGCAGGTTTCACTGACACCAACACTACATCATCATCATCATCATCATCATCATCATCTTTGTGGGTTTCTGTTTGTTTGGAGTCTCTGGAAGCCTGGATGCTTCTGCAGGGTGCAGGTCTCACTGAACTCTCCTGCGGCTTCGGCTCGCTTCGATTCACAGAACAGGTGTCACCACTGGCTGGCTTTTGTGGCACACTTCTTTGAAGATCTGAGGAGGTTTGACTTGTTTTCTTGGAGTGATCAATGTGGATGCTGAGTGTCAAACTACTTTTTTCTGCTTCTTTCTGCTCTGCAGACTTCTCCTTAGCCTCGCCTTGGATCTTAGAAGTTATTTTAACATCACTAGCAGGTTTGGAAATGCTGCTGTCCTCACTTGTAATCCTCTTCTTTAACTTCATTCCCAACGGAAGAAGTTTACCTTGATACGTATCAGATGTATTCACCTTCCCTTCCTCTTCTTTGTTTCCCACTCCTGCACCCTCCACATTTTCCTTTTGGCAATTTTCTCTTCCTTCAGCTTTACAGCTAGTCTCACAGTTTTTATTCTGCACATCTTTCTCTTCAGGTCCACCACTCTGCGTTTTTCTCCACTCAGAGTCTTTGGCTGTCTTGCTGGGAGCCTTAAAGGGGTTTCGGACATGTGGAAGGCAGGAAGGCTGTAGTTGTGTGTCAGAGAGAGGGGTTCTCTTTTCTTTTTCCACCTGCAATGATTTAAGGCAACATGCATTAAGAATAAATGCCAGTAAATTTAAGATCAGATAAATATATTAGTTTTAATAAAAGTTTTCATAATGATTTATTGGCTGATCAATTAATTTTTTATTGTTTATGTGTGTGTGTGCTTCTTTGTTTGCTGAGTGAGCGAAATATATCATGAACCACTGGTTGGATTTTATTGAAAATCTCAAAGTAATCAATGGATGTACATCTACAACCTTTCAAATCAACTTTATTCAAGATGGCTGCTGCAGCTAATTGACCTTAGCAAACACAAAAATGTATCTAACTCAGATATTGAGCTAACATTTGGTGAGGCAGTAGCTGAAAGTAATCCCTAACGTACACTCTGAGCATGAGATCACACAATTTGTGGATAATACGACTTTTAAGGTTTCACTTCTCAGCATAAAGTGATCTTAATCTAAAACTCTGCCATGAAAGGCAATGGGGGTGACACAGCGGCGCAGTTGTTAGAGCTGCCGCCTCACAGAGAGAAGGTTGTAGGTCCACTTTCTGGCCTTTCTGTGCGGAGTATGCATGTTCTCCTTGTGGACATGTGGGTTTACTCCAGCCACTCCGATTTCCTCTGACAGACCAAAAACATACATGTTAGGTTAATTGGTAACTAAACTGTCCCTAGGCGTGAGTGAAAGTATGTATGGTTGTTTGTTTTGTTTGTCTCTATGTGTGGTGGACTGTGATGGACTAGCGTACCCAGTCTTTCACACAGTGACTGCAGGAGATAAACACCAGCTCCCCGCGACCCGAAGAGGAAAAGCGAGTAAAGAAAAATAGATGGCTGGATAAAAAGTAGTGGGCGATTCCTTAAAGGAATTTGAAGTTTATAATGAAAGCAGTTTTTATTACATATGCGCTCTTTCTCTATCTGTTTTTTTATAGATACCTTGGAAACATTTGCGATGAAGAACTAACCAGTCCCCGACAAAGTAATAGCAAAAATATATGTGTCTGTGGTGAGATTGTGCAAAATCTTACTGCAGTCCATGGCACGTTTCCACACCATCTCTGCCCTGATTTTTTACCAACACCACATCTGTAGTACAGCCTGAAAAAAAGTCCCAAATGGATAGTTAAACTTACATATACAGTGTAATAAGAAAACTCTTCGTATTTAGTAACTTAAATCAATCCTCCTGCACCCACCTGTGGCTCTGCTGTTGTTGACTGTAGCTGAGAGCTTGAAGCTCCACCACAGAGTCTTCATGGAGAAGGCAGTGGGACGGGGACATACTACAGCAGACGACAGGATATTGATATTTCAGATAAAAAGACCCCATGACTCTGCAAAATGCTTGTTTTGTCAGTTAAATTATGTGCTATACCATTTAATATCACTGCCAACTTCAGGTCCAGCATTTAAAAAGTTAAACTACTAGTAAGAAAGACCCTAGAAATAGTTCAAACTTTACCAGAAAAAACAAAAAACAAAACTCAAATCATCATCATTATTTGCACATAATAGTTACAAGTTCAAACAGCTCTTTAGAAACGGGAGATGGGTTCTATATATCCACGCTGAGATGTGAAATTGTTGGATATTGTCTGTATTGTACAATACGCAAGGGCTCATTGTGGCAAATCTTTGTCCATTTATACCTGGCCTGTTGATTGAAATCACAGCCCTGGTTGTCAACGCAGACGTAAAAACTCTTGCCTTTATTTGGTCCATCTTTTACACCCGTTTTTAACATACACACAGTGCCTGGGGAGGATATAGACGATTAATCAGCAAATCATAGAACATTTCTGAACATGAATATCCCTTGTGTTTCAAGGAGCAAAACATAAAATTAACACCTGAAAACAAACACAACTCGTAGGTTTATCATTTATAACAAACAATTCATTATTTACACTTACCGTGTACATTACACAAAACCTTTTCCATTTTCTCAAAGGTTTCTTTTCATTTCCTCAAACGTCTACGTCGTGTAATTTTGTATTTTCGTATTGACCAATCGCAATGCTCAGAGAGTACTTCCGGTTTACACATATCAGTATAAAAGTTTAGGTTCTAGTTAGATAATTAAATTTAGCTATATTTTCAATAAGACTTGTTTTATATGTATATAAGTAATATTTGCCCGTCAGATTAATACGCAGAAAATTTGAAACTTAACGATATACTTTAAAAATTATTTTACGATCATTATTTTGAAATTGTTAGAAGGTTGTTCGGTTAAACCGGATACAGTACGGAGACGGTTTTTTTCAATAGAAAAACCTTTTTTTTAACGTTTTTGCTTTTATTATTTTCGAACAATAAGACTCACATAGATAATTTTAATGATCATAAATGTAAAACAAACAAAAAAATGGGGAGTTAAGAAATTAGGAATGAAACTACAGTACCCACAATGCACCATTAGTCGTTAGCTCTCGCGGGCTTTGTTTTGACATGGCGGCAGGTTTCGAAAGTTCTGTTTGTTATATTTGTTTAACATTTTCCTTCGCAACTGTAAGGCGGCTTTCCTTTTGCGTTACAGGTAATTTCGACGTGTTTTGACATGTTTATTAATTTTGTGAATTTACTTCTTGTTTACTGGGGTGACAAGCGTTTAGTTTTTAGTGTCAAGCTGCCAGCTTCAAGCCTTTTAACTGTTATGACGTTTTAATGAAATGTTTAGATCACTAAAGCAGGCGTGTGGTTGAACCGCGAGACATTACATTACATAGCTGCCACACTCATTTGATGTTATCTGTTCCCATGCAGTAATATTAAATTTATGATACTTAACAAACTTTTTAAAGTGAAGCCAGATTTACATACGAAATGATAATATTCCTTAACCCTTCCATATCTGTCTTTTACCTGGACCTTAGCACCAGAAAGAGCGTGTTAGAAAGTGCCTCTTCATAATGAAATCAACCCTTAATCTGTCGTTCAAATCCCGGATTAGCAACCCCTGACTGACTGAAACGCCTGAGCCAGCATCATCATGTCATCACCAGCCGGGCTGTACTCCCAGGCGGATTTCTTGGCCCGGTGGATGCCGAGCAGCACCAGAGCCGGGGTGATCCTCAACCCCTCCCCGGATTTGGCCGGATCCTTACGAGCCGTCTCTGCCTCTGGAGCCCCGCCGCCGCAGCCCGACGACTCCTTCACCTCCGACTTCGCCCCTCTGCCAGCCTCCGCGGACAGCAGCTGCCTGGATGTGGACGGACCCGGACGGCCGCTTGGAGGAGGGCTGGCTGGGACTGACAGGCCGGAGAGCGGCTTGAACCCTGCAGCAGAGAGGGGCTCAGACGGACAGCTCGACATTTTGAATGAAATGACAAGCAAAACACAGGAGCTGCCTCTTACTATGAAGCTGGAACAGGTGAGGGCTTTATTCGACCTAATTAAATGATCATTTAGTTGCTGTAGATCATCAGTTTCAATGATATGTTTCTATAATAATTTCAAAGGTCCGTGAGAAATTCACTGCAGTTTTTAGACCTAAACATTTCTAATCAAACATTATATTTATACATGTAGAAGAAGAGTCCATGCACTAAAATGTAAATAAACTTGCAACTGCATATTTATTACAAACACTTTACTAGGATATTATCAAATGTCGTAAATAATGTACATTTTAGGAACCGTCATGTTTAATTATTATCTTAGAGCTTTTGGTAAAAATGCGTTATATGTCCAAATCATCATTTCTTCTTCTGGCGTGCCCTGAAATACCTGTTAAAAAGATCATTTATAATTAGCAAAATCTAATCATTCTGCACAAATATTTGTGCATTGCTGTCTCCATTTTAAGAAAGAGATTATGCTTCATGTTGTACTGAAATTAAGGATTAAATAAAGCAGACTTAATAATTATAGAGTATTTATTTTTCTTAAGACTGATGTGAAAAGAAAATGATGGGAGGTCGGTCAAGTCTGTTCTACGTTTGCGACGCCCTTATAAAAACCAGCGCTAAAAAGATCAGAGCTTAAAAGTAGATGTCATGAAATTACCCTGAAAATAGCCTGAAGGTCAAAGGGTTAATACCCTCGCACTTCCATTACATGCACTGCTTTGACTTCCTCATCTATTTCAAGGATGCCACACTTAAGGCCATTTCTTGATGAAGACTTAAGTAGTAACTGTGGTGGTAAAGTAAGTAAACATTTTAAGCTGAGGTGGAGTTAGTAGCAGCATGAGGTCCCAGATAAACAGATTGTAATCAAACATGTCTTGATGAGTTGCGTTGAAACCAACCAACTTACAAACCTGTTGGGGTTTTGCTAGTGACGGTGTAATGTCGTGTGCATTCATGTAGCTGAGAAGATGGCAGCAGCACATGCATGAGCAGCTAAAAGGCCATCAGCTGGAGGAGCTGCTGCGCCTGCAGGAGGAGCATCTGAGGCTGCTGGGAATTATGAATGAATCCCAGATTTGCACAAAAGGTTAACAAATGAATTACTCAAATAACCGAAAGATTTGATCATTCTTTTTTGCTAAAGATGGAAAATGCATTTCAGTTGCTTAATGAGCGCTGTAGTGACTCTTAATATCTCATGTGCAAAACGCAGAGAGTTCAAAGTCTTCGGGAACACAATGGGGTGAAGAAACGATCCACCACCATGCCGATGTGAACTGCAGCGAGATCACACAGACAACCTGTGGCCTCCAACAGGAAAAACAGCTTTTAGCAGCAGGAAGACAGAACCAGCTGTCCAAACATCAAGATTATCATGATGATGATGAGGAGGAAGAGGGTAAGAAATAGTGTTTTTTTAAGAGGAAATAATACACAAGTTCTGACTTTGACCACACTGACTGATATTAATTTGATTACTTTTGCTGATAAATTCTTACACTTCATGTTTTTCCAGATATGTGGGACTCCACAGTAGATGATCAAGAGGAGGAAACTGAGGCTAGGGATTTTTTAAGACAACCTGAAGGTGCAGTGCGAAGTGAAAACGATATCAACACTCAAGATGAAGTCTTCAGTGACAGGTAAATAGATTTAGTATTTTACTAAATAGTATAAACGGTGCAGATGAAATTCATCAATGCGGCTCCTCAGTTTACTGTCTTATCTGAGTATATTTGCTCAAAAACTATGAGATTGCTTATTTGTTTGTTGTGGCTCCTCTTCAGGCCGATAAGACCGGGTATCGGGGGGCAGAAGCAGACGTTTGAGGAGCTGCTGGAGGAGCAGCTCAGGCTAGAGGAACAGAGGCTGAGGTTTGCCCAACACCAACAAGTAAGAAGATATATATCAGATAGATACTGCTGTGGTGGAAATTTATTCTGTCTTACATTTAAATGTGGTTTTAGGAAGAACACTGACGTTGTGTTTTCATTTTAGCAGAAGTCAGACAGAAGCGACGCTCTAGAAGCCCCTCCCAAGAGACCCTTTCTGAAGCGAGGCGAGGGCCTTTCTAGATTTACCAACAAAGCTTCTTCTCTAAAAGTGGAGACAAGGAAAGACAAAGTACAACCCCAAGGCAGAGTCATCTCCCGCAGCAACTCGGCGCCTGCTTTTATGCAGAAAGGTAGTTCGAACAGCGTCCCGCAGCCACCCGTCCAACGTAAAACTGCCGTACTGAACAAAGAGAACCGACAGAGGGGACTCTGTTTGCCACCTCACAGCGTCAAAGCAGAGAGTAAGGAGGCGCGGACAAAAGTTTTAGGAAGTCACCAAAGACAAAACTCAGCACTGGAGTCGATTCAAACAGAAGCAGAGGACGGACAAGCCAAGCATCAAATGGAGCAAGTTAAGGAGCAGAAAGAGAAAGTGGGTGTGTCATTTCAGGCTCTGAAGAACTGCAGTCCAAACGTGCAGCAGAACCCTGGAACCAAACAGGTGGGCTTTCTAGGAAGGCCCAGGAATGCTGGTAGTAACGTAGCTAAAGAGATGAGTACTGCTTCAAAAGTGGAAGGAACACAGGTAAGAACTGGGCCCGAGGGGAGAGGTGGACCTCCTCTGGATTCCTTGGAGTTATCGTTCCAGGAGAAGCTCCAGCGCTGGGAATGTGACCGGCAGATGGAAAGCATGGAGCTGGGAGAGTTTGAGCTTCTGGAGCAAGCTGCCGAGGAGCTGTCCTTCTCGTCCAACTCTTCCTTTGTCATGAAGGTGCTTCATTCATATCACCGCTCTTTGCTTTAGTTCAGTGTAAAATTCTTATTTTTCTTCACTCGTATCATATTTTCTTTTGCATCTGCCTATGAAATACTGATAGTCTTTTTATTTTAATGGTACATAAATAAGAAAATTTCTCAGTGATTCCATTCCACCTGTCAGAGTTGATCATTAAATTGATTGATGATGGTTTATATAAAGTTTCAGGAGTGTTGACGTCAATCTTTAGCAGTCAGCAACACTCTCAGCCCCTCAGGAAGTCTGTATGTTGTCACAGTTTTTAAAATAACTAATCTGAACCACCATTTGTTTTCAGAAAGGAGCACTTTGACAGTTGTTTTTTAATCACGTGGTCTTCCTGCAACAACCCACCTCCCTCGGAATGTCAGAGTGACTCTTTTCTTTAAATGAGGCTTCAGTGAGATACCGTTTGTCAGTTTCAAAATAACAATTTGAGCCTTTCAGAGACAAATTAAAGCATTATGTCTTGTAGGTTTTTGCCTGCTTGTATTTGCTCCCCACCTTTTAATAATTGCTAATCATAGTGTTCTTTCTCAGATTTGGACAGATGAAGATTTTTCTGCCTAGCAATCTTTTTATTTAACCTAAATTCAAGAAAACAAATCCCTTTAAGACATAGATATGCCTTAGAATTGTTTATGTTGATTCTTTCCTTCATGTAGTTTGACGCATCATGGAGGGAAATTTTATCTCATTATTTAGATTATTTAAATCCGTTTCACTGCTCACATCAGTGTAGTTTCTGCTCACAGCTGTTTTCCCTTCTATCAAACCTTTACCTTGTTTCTGCTACTCTCAAGAGGTCAAACATACACTCATCCAGTCACTTAGAGCTTTGTTGGTATTTTGTCTTTCTTATATATTCTTCCTGTCATATTAATTTATACAGATGTCACATTTTTACAAGTTAAAATGTATTTCTGGATATTCAGAGTTATTTTAGAGATATGTTGGAATCTTTTTTGCTTTGAAACATCGAAAATGAAACCGGTGTAACAATGAGAATGTAGACGTCTGAAATGTGAGTTTATTTTAGTAAAATCTCTATTTTAAATATCCACAATGTTCATTCTCATTGGGAAGAATCTGCAGCTGAAGACCAGAAATGGGACAAGTGACATTTGCCCTGGGAAGAATGACTTTCTGAGCAGCTGAAATATTTATTTTGAATTGGAAGAATGAAGCTATAGATATTTGGTTTGAAGTTTCTGTCTAATTAATTAACAATGAATTGGTTTGCTGTGGGAGATAGAAGTAATTGACCTTTGGAGAAGTTGACCATCTAGTTTTTCTTCGGATAAAAGCTCTTCCTCAGTCCTATCCCTGTACTTTACACTAAAACCTAACAGATCTGTTGACTGCTGTAACATGTCTTTCCTTTCTGCTCTCAGGTTCTTCAGATGGACCAGCAGAAGCGGCAGGCTGCTGTGGGGCTCCACACCAGACGCCTCTCCTCCACTCCCATTAAATCGCCTCCGAGGGGTGAAGCTTTGAAGCGCAGCGGTGATCCGCGCGGCGATGTTTCAGTGTGTGGAAGCATGTCTGTGAGGAGGACGAGAAGTGATGTGCTCGAGGAGAAAGTGAGCGCTGACGACGAGGAAGGTCAGGGCAGCCAAGAAGAAGGCAAGCATGAGATCTCTGACATATCCTCCGGCTGTGGCTCTGAGTTTGGAGATAAAGACGTTGTGGTCAAAGGCGCTGCTGTCTTCCCTACAACGTCTGACCCTCCATATGACAAGAGGTCTTATCAGGATGAGGATAGCTTCAGGGACTTGGCGTCGGATGTGGCTCACGAGGAAGACGAGCAGAGTGACGGTGTCCTCGATGATGCTGAAGACTCCACGCTGATAGAGGACAGAGGCAGCCATCAGGGAAGAGTTGTGTTTGACGATGACGACACATGGAACGACCTGGACGACACTGTTGCCGGTAAAGGCAGTGAGTGTCGAGAGTTTAGTCCAGTTTCCAAGACAACAGTCGCTGAGGCTTTACCGCCGGAGAGGACTCTGTTAAGGAAAATGGCAAGGAGCAAAGCCGTGGAGTCTGATGAAGTCCCAGAGCCCAATCCTCCACCTGCTTCCCAACTCATGACCAGGCTGTTCCCCTCGCTAAAGCCAAAAGCCCAGAATGCACCTCTTCCTTGTCCTTCTGCTTCCTCTGAGAAGCCAAAAGATGACACAGGTTAGACAGACACTTCCTTTGAAGGCTTTAGGTTATTTTCACAAATATATATTTTTGAATATTGTTTTAGCTCTAATATGCACATGCCAAATCTGAACAGCTTACTGTGATCATTCTGGTGATATATATATATTTTTTCAGTTTTGTGTGTCTTCTCGTCCGCAGCCCAGCAGGTTCAGTCCAGACAGCTGAGAGAGAGACTGGTTGAGCTGGAGATCGAGATCGACCGATTTAAGAAAGAGAACGCTGCGCTCAACAGACTTCGACAAGAGAACGAGAAAAAACAGGAAGATCTCAGGTGAGATGGACGTCAAGCACTTTCACAGTCACGTAAACTCACCCAGGGGCTTCTGAATCAGTATTTTCAACACCCTGAAAACTTCAGTTTTAATAAATGCAAATAGAAGTTCATCCAGGTTCTGACTGTGACTGTCAGTCCAGTTTTAGGATTTGTCCATTATTATTTTAGGAAATACGTTTTCTTGTCTGTTCTTTCTCACGTGTGTCGTTTCCGTACGTTGCAGAAAAGAGCGTTTGGAGTTTGAGCAGAGAGCGGCCGAGGAGTTGGCCAGGTTCGAGGAATACAAGAAGGAGGAAAACAGAAAGCTGCAGAAGGAGCGAAAACTGTTCGAGAAACACGCTGCAGCCGCCAGAGCTATACCCGACAAGAAGGAGCGAGAGGAAATCCAGGTTCGCAAACAGAAAACCTTTTCCCCGTATCCGCGGGTAATCATTAGTAGGTGTTAATGAGTTTTATGTATTTATTAAACATGGCTGCATACATGTAGTGTTGCTGCTAATTGACGGGATGGTTTGTGTTTCTGTCACCAACCCTCCAGTGATCTCAGGTTTAAGATGGACACAAAAGAAATTCATTCAGTTTATTTATTTTTTCTTTCTCTGTTCAAACTTTAAAACCAGCTGATGATATTTTGTGTAAATTCAGCTTATTGTAGTCTTGGGTTAAGAGGAATTTTATTGTGAGGTTCTATTAGGTTTGCCAACTCAGAACATCAGTTGTTTTATAGTCAGATAAACAAAACCAGTGAGGTTTTCCTGCCATCAGTCTGCATTTGTTTGTTTTTTACAAACTTTATTCACAGTTTCTGATTCCTGCTCTGAGCCACCACTGTCCAATCCAACGGCTTATAGCTGAATGCTGTGTTCAGATGTTTGGATGTGTTTTTACTGTCCTGCCGTGAACAGTACATGTTCATCAACAGTTGTGAAGTTCACTTAACTCCTAAAACATGAGGCGAAATGTGTTCAATCGTTCACAACAGTGGTTGAAGCAGCAGCTGAGCTCCCTGCAGGAGGAAGTGAGGAGGAAGGAGAGCCGCTGGGCCTCCACACACGGCCGGCTGCGGCAACAGATCGACTCCCTCAACCAGGAGAACGGCGCTCTCCGGGACGAGGTAGAGTGCACTCCGTGTCCAGACGGGTCTTCATACGTGAAAGTAGTCTGAGCTACAGCCTGAGAGAAAATAGTTCCTGACAAAAGATAAAACGATCATAAATAAAAAGTCATTCCTCATCCACTGACATCAGTTCAGTGGTCCACAGGTTTAAACGTGAAGACACCCTGACTGCCACAGTCCAAATAACACACTCATAAACAGATCCAGCCATTCTCTTTACCTGCTTCTCCTTTCTGGGTCGCAGGGAGCTGGTGTCTATCTCCAGCAGTCGCTGTGCAAGAGGCGGGGTCCATCACAGGGACACATAGAGACAAACATCCATTCACACTCACACCTAGGGACGTTTTAGAGATACCAATTAACCTAATATGCATGTTTTTGGTCTGTGGGAGGAAACCGAAGTGAACCTACGTGAGCTCATAAACAGATCATGTTGTGGACAATTATTTGCTTTCATGTTGGTAGATATGCTTATTTATTTATTTGTTTTAAAACCAAATTAAGATCCGGATGCTGGAAAAGCTGCGCCTCAGTGCCTGGAAAAAAAGCTCCGTCTCAGAGAAGGACATTGAGACTAAAGAGGGTCGGAGAATTTCAGAGAATAATGCTCCGTCTGTGACCAAAGGAGTAACCTTTGCAGTAAGCCTGACTATTTATTCTCCTTTTTGTTTTTCTTTTTGTGTTATGACATTTTTTGCTAAGACCTTTTTATATCTTTTGAAGTGGGGTTTGGTAGAAAGATTATGAACAGTTAATATCTTACCTGTTGTAGATAGGTCTTTGAACTTAGTTTGGAATCGCATTCATGGCAGAATCATCAGGTTAAAAACATGAAAACTCTGGTTTTCAGAGTCCTCTTGACTCCAGAGGAAGCAGCTACAGCCCTCCACGAAGCAGTGCAGCTGCAGCCACCAGGAGTGTCTCCAAGGACGTCTGTCAAGGAGCCGCGGGTACAAAGAGCTTCTCACTGAGACGTGTCTACTGTTTCAGCACCGACAGATAAATCATTCAACTTTAAGGCTTGGCTCAAACTCACACTTGTTTCCTCCCAGAGGTTTGGGACTCATCAAGTTCTGCTGCATCACATTATGAGTTGATGGAGGTTAGAGGGAGAACAGGAAATGTAAATGGTAAAATTAGACACTCAGGGTAAAGTCCAATGAACTAAACAGTTACAAAAATAAGGAAAATGTTTGTCTAATTAAACAAATGTCACTTCAAGTCTTTAGACATTAACTGAGGGACGAGACCTGTCCCGCCTGAGGGTCTGAGGTTGTTAAGGCTTGGAGTTGGGAGCTGAACAACAATGATTAACCAAGAATCACCTCTGTAAGCGTTTAGTTTATAGTCCAGAGATTTTTTTCCTGTTTTCAGTTCAGCTGTTTTTGTTCACCTTATTGCATAGCTTCAGTGTCAGCCACAGAGGCAGCGGTCTGCAGAATCAAATCTCCGAAATATGGGCTTTATTCGATGTCAGCGTTGTTACTTTACACATTTAAAAAAAGTGAGAAAACCAAAGGGCTTTACAGTCAATACAGCAAAAAAACCAACATAAAATCTAATGAAAAAATATACAGTACATATAGAACACAGCAAAAGTAGAGAGGTATATTAAAGTCTTATCCCTTAAAAAAAACAAGTCTGTAGTCTGACATGAGTGTAAATTAAAAGGTGAGTCTGATCACAGATTTAAATCAGGATTTTAAGAGATGTGGGAGAAACTGGCTGGTTGACCGTGGTGGTGCTCTTTCAGGCGTGTAGATGGTCAGATTGGGTAAATATGACGCGGCAAAACCATTTTGGTCTTTAAAAGGTAACATTAAAAAAAAAAAAAAGAACAAAAACGGACAGGAAGCCTGCAAAGAGATGTTTGTTTCTTTATTTTGTTCCAGTCAGAAGTTTCCTAAACATACTGAGCCATTTTAAGGGTTTAGAGCCAACAGCTGAAGTTGGATTAAGAAAAATTAAAAGAAAAGTTAAGTCAAACTTGTATTTACCAAACATCTCTTCACTTTAAGGATTACATTAGTCTCTGTTAATCGTGTAAATATGACGTTTAACAGTCTCATCTGGAACCACATCAATTGTTAACTTTCAAGCAAATTAATATTTTTATTTGTGCAGGTTCCTGTCATTTATAGTAATTAATTTTAAGTGTCAGTTTTTTCTTCTTTTTCTAATAAAGAGGTGCAGGGATGATAGAACAAGATGCGAGTGAAGAAAACTGGCGTGGTTGGTCTTTATTCAGACGGGACAGACTCGTTTTTTTCATTCTTCCTCTGGGGAGTTTCAAAGCACAGAGGTGATCGTTAAAATCTGAATTATTAGGCATTCAAAATCAAGCACTAATTATTTGGGTAATCATACCCACTAAAATCCGCACAGAACAGAAACGATGTAAGAAGAGATCTACTCACTGACTATGCCTCACCTCACCTTTCAAACCTGAAAGGTGTACTTCTTACGATCCTCCCATTCAGTCAGTATAAAAACCATTGCACTTCTGTTTCTGTCTGCCAGCGGGAATAAAAAGTAGCCTGAGATGGTCCGCTGGGTCAGGATCTTCATCGTCCTCCTCCTCATTATGTGGCAGAAGGACAGAGGAGAAACCAGGAGCCTGCCAGAATCAGGAAAACCCACCAAACGAGGACCGCTCACAGAACTGTTCCCCGGTAAGAGACGGGATTCCTGCTCGCCTGCAGAATATTTACAGGACATCGGATTTAAAAACACGTAGGGTTTGGTGTGGTGAACTCAGTCAGGCACAGATAGATCTATCTACATTTGTTAAAAAAAACAACAACTTTTCATTGTTTCCTAATGTGTTCACTTTACAGAAAACAGACCCAAAACAAGCAGAGAGCTGTGAGGTGGAAGTTATCACACACCCTGATGGCAAGGTGGGGCATCAGAGCCGAGCGGTGGCTTTAAAGAGGAGACCCAGCAGGCAGGAGAGAAAAAAGAAGCTTATTGTTGTTCTGATATGACTTTACAGTGTCATAGATATAAAAGCTCCAGATGTACAGGTTTCAAAGTATTGATGTGTCTAATAATTAGATTAATTTGAGCTCTTCACAGTTGGGTCCTGACAGATATTTAAATCAGTGCACGATTTAATAATACTCAATAGATTTACACATGAATGAGTGGGGTTTTGAGTTTTTACTGAGATCTCATTCTGATTCTTTCAGGTAGAGAAGGTTCTGGCCAGCGGAGATCGTCTCATCGTCTTCCCCAATGGGACCAGGAAGGAGATCTCAGCCGACGGGCTCTCGGCGAAGGTCACCTTCTTCAACGGAGACACGAAACAGATCACAGCCGACCAGAGAGTGGTGAGACGTCTCATCCTGGAACAGAGCTGGACTCTGGTCCCCTCCACGCTGAGCTTGGCTGGAGGAAGCTCGAGTGTAGATGAACAGTCCCCTTTTAAAATAACAATCAGGCAAATTTAACGATAGAACAAAAAAGTCAGATTTCAATCTTTGCTTTAATATCACACCTGTTTATAAATGCTCAGATAAAACAGTTTGATTTTGTCTAACAATAACAGATTTCAGATTAGTTTATACACAGTAATGTACGGTTTGTGTAATTAGTCACCATTTCAAGATGCTGGAAAAGCTAAAGAAAAATCCCTGAAAATCCCTGAAAAATGTTTGGAGGAAACAATGAGACTTTCCCGTGATCGTAGCCTGTTCACATCAAAAAGACACGAAAAGCTCATTTTAAAAATCTATATAATTAAAGAAAATGAATGAATGATATGGGGAAATAAAAGCACACACTGTGAACAGATGTTCAGATAACTTACCATGCTTGTTCCCAGATCTACTGTTACGCCGAGGCCCAGACCACACACATCACGTACCCTGATGGGATGGAGGTCCTGCACTTTCCCAACAACCAGACAGGTGAGAACAGAAAGGAAACCTAGATTTACAAAACATTACTCCGTATTTGGTTTCTGTTGAAATAGTTTGTTTCTTACTTGAATCTCCAGTTTCTAAGAAATGACGTAGACTTTTAGTATCACTGCAGAGACAAAGAGCATTGTGGGAAGTTCGTGTGGCTGGTTTTCCTAATAAGTTTAGTTCAGCCTTGTTGTATTTTAGATCTTTTGACTCCAGTATCAATTGATTGTGTTGAAGTTTGAAACTTTAGACTTAAAATTGAATACTCTTCTGAACAAGAAAACTAGTTTTGTTTTACTGTAATTACTTTTAATCGTACATAAAATGGCAAAGAAACTAACTGAATCAAGCTTCACACACAGGAAGCAGAGTTATAATAAAGGGGCTGTTTTAATGGTTCTACGATTTGATATCAGAGAAAATCCATCGTTTTAGGCCCAGCCCTCACACAAACAAGACTAAAACACACTACACTCGCCAGTAGGCACAACATAGGGAACAAAGGGTTTGACGTTTCTGTGTGAAGCTGGAGCATAGACAAGGTTTAAACAAAGGGGTGACCTTTGACCTTGAAATCAATAGGGATCCTTCTTGACCCATGAGGTGTCCAGATGTGCAGTTTGACATTTCTACATTACACTGTTGCAGAGCTGGAGCTCGGACAAGAAGTTGTCCACAGATGGACGGCGCCATACCATAATGTCCTGTCTTATAATGGACATATAAACACTAGTGATCCCTCATGAGGTCATAAAGACAGTACTAGTTAGTAATCATAGATGAAACGTATCACAACTTCAGCATGGGTCAAAGAAGGATTTTACCTCAGTATGGAAAAGAAATAGGTCAGTAGTGAGATCTAACGAGTAACATAAATGGATTTAGATACCATCTGCTTAATCTGTAGTTTTATTCTATTTAGTAATGAAGAAAACACTCATATGCAGACAGTCCATAATGGTAATAATAATAATTTATTGGTTCTCCAGAAAAACATTTTCCTGACGGTCGTAAGGAAATCACGTTTCCAGATCAAACGGTGAAGACGCTGTTCCCCGACGGCAGGGAGGAAAGCGTGCTGACAGACGGTACCGTCATACAGGTCAACCCGTAAGTCAACAAACGCTACACTCACGTCAGAAAGCGACAGATAAGGGTTTAGGAAATCTGATTGTATTCAGAGTATTGTTGAGATCCTCGGGATCTCTTCAGCTTCAGTCATTAAACCATAGTAGAAGGCACTAGATCTTTTTTGTTCTTCTGTCAGTTTAGTGAAGTGGTCTCCAACCCTGGTCCTCGAGGGCCACTATCCCGCATGTTTTCCTTGTTTCTCTGCTCCAACACACCTGATTCAGTGGTTAAATTACCTCTTCATGTTCTGCAGAAGCCTGTTAATCATCGATTGATTCAAATCAGGTGTGTTGGAGCAGAGAAACAAGTAAAACATGCAGGATGGTGGCCCTCCAGGACCAGGATTGGAGACCACTGGTTTAGTGCATCTAAATGTTAATTTTAGTGGGTGCTCATTTCTTTCAACAACACTGACTTGACAAACATGTAAAAGACAAATCCCATCTGCATGTTGGAGAAAAGGAACCAGCAAATGTTTGTAGAAATATTTTTTTTCTTCTGACTGGGCGCCGTTTATCTTTAGGGACGGCACCAAACAGATCCATTTCAACACGGGTCAGAAGGAGGTCCATACAGCTGATTATAAAAGGCGGGAGTATCCAGACGGCACGGTGAAGACTGTCTACACTGACGGCAGGCAAGAAACCTACTACCCCACCGGACGGATCAGGGTCAAAGACAAAGATGGCAACGTCATTCTGGACAACCGGACATAAAACACGATTGAAATGACAAAGCTGTCCCAAAGAGAGAGGCCTTTGGTCCACCTGTTGATTCTGTGCTTTTACTTTAATTCACTTATTGAAAACACAAACAAGTTGTTAGTTGTCCGTATGAAATGTGTGAAGTGCTTTTTATTTATTGTTTTTGTAAAATAAATTTTATTTATCATCTTTAAAGGTGTCTCTGGGCTGAACTTCATCAGTATTTAAAGAAAGAACACAGGAGGACTCTCAGATGTTATTAAGGAGAACTTTATTGTGCATCTTCAGACACTTCAATCTGTCTCACACTAGAAAACAAAGTGCTACATAAACGCTGGGTCACTAAAACAGCTGAACTTTAGGTAAATCACTGCTTAACAGCAACAAAAAACAAATGTAGAAACTAAAACAGCAGTGAGAACAGCACCTGAAAAGAAGAGATACAGAATTTATCACCAAGTGAAATAAAGACAATAAAATACAGGTTTGGTTGTATTTAAAATGTTTTATAATAAAATTTAAATAGCAAATCAAAAAAAGATGGAAAATGCATAGAAAACATTTTCAACCAATGAGAAGGAAACATTCTCCTTTAATAAACCTTCACGTCAGCTTTAAACACCGCTGCTGCAGCTTCATGCATTTTCTATAATATGACGCCAATCAGATTACTCTCATCAGGAATGTTTTATCCAATTATACAAAGTCAAAAAGAAATGATTCACATTCACATTTGAATCAAACCTGGAAAGACGGCTGTACTTCACCTGTGCTTCAGTCAAGTTCAGCCAGGCCGCTGCTCAGCAGGGGCAGGTGGACCAGCTCTCCGTCCTCGTCGTACAGCTGCACCTTCAGCTCCGGCTCCCGGGACTAAACAAAGAAATGCATGAAGGCACAAAATAAACATAAATTTGATGTTGACTAAAGAGACGCACACAGGGTGCTTTGCTCTTTAATTTACAGCCTTTTTATATCCAACTCACTGGAAGATGCTGCAGCTATAACAGTAAAAAAAAAAAAAGGATTCTGTCTTCAATTAGTTCATTTATAAAAGGACAAAATGACGTGACTAAGGTGAGTTTGTTTCTTACGACAATAGTTGCAGTGATGTTGCTGTGCAACAGATCGAGCATTTCCTTCACAGCCTTCACACTCCATTTGGGGCTGTAAGGCAGAACATCTTCATTCCAGCTGACAGCCGGAGCCTTGAAGCCAGTGACTTTGACTTTTAGGGCTTGTGATGGAAACTGCAGCAGCTCAGCTGGCATCTGTCGCAGCCTGATAGGAAGAGACTGGAAATCTGAACACGTCCATGGTCTACAAAAAACTATACATATGCTGCAGCTCAAGGGCTTTGTGTTTTCTTTTATAATGCAGGACCGATGAGAGGAGCTCGTCTGCCTTTAAAATACTTCAGTGTCAGAAATAATCCCAGCACAACGCAGACAAAATGTTTTGAGCTGTCTCAGGACTCAGTGTTGGGCTCAGACCAGTTTCAGGTCATTCTGTCATTCAGCTCATATGCTGGAGACTTCAGAACCTTGAAGAATAAAACCCAAAGATGTAACAGAATAAGATGTCAGGAAGGCTTTGGCAAAAGGATGCAAGATCCAAATGACTTATCTTTTTATGGAAAGAAAAAAATATTCAGCAAAGGGCTTCAAATAAAAGATAAAAGATCTCTGCAAAGCTAATCTGAGTAAATCATTCCATAGAGACTAATCAGTGCTTTAAACTCCATTCATACTCCAATGAGACACATCAGAGGCAATGAGGGATTCAGTGCCTGGCCCAGGGACACTTCAACATGTCACTGCTGCCAGGAATCGAACCTTGAAGAATGACGACTCTAACCACTGAGCCACAGCCGCTACACTTGTTATTTAGGGAAAACCCATTTCCTTTTCCAGCATCACTAAGCCACAGTGCACACTGCAAGGACTATAAAAGACATGTTTATTAAGTCCAGGGTGGAAGAACGTGACTGGCCTGCACACATTTCATGAACGCTCTATAGAAACAATGGGCACAAATTCCCACAGAAACCCTTCAAAACCTTGTGGAAAGTCTTTACAAAAACTGTGGAAAAGGAGGACCAACTCCAAAAAATCCCTGATAGTGTGATGTTCAGGTTTGGCTAAATACTTTTGTCCATACAGTATGTATCCAGACACTCAAAGAGAGGACTACTGAACAGCGTTCTTGATCACTAAAACATCTGACAGCTGCAGCTGTAATTGTTAGAATATGTCAGCAAGTCAAACCTCTACACTAAGATCTGTATGTCAACAGACTTCCATGAAGACATTAACTTTCTGCAGCTCAGGTGCATCTTCACAGAACCGCCAGCACAGTGTCAGCTTTGTTAGTGGAGCAAGGAGAACCATAGTTTGACTCCAGAGTAGCACAGTGAGTATAATTCCTACTTGTTAGGTGGCAGAGTGTCATCGGAGCCAAAGTCTACATGCTGGACCAGGATCAAGACGGGCTCCACGCTGGTAATCTTCATAAGTCTGGCCCGGTAGTAGTTGCCATCACTGTACTCAGCCAGACAAGGAGCACCTAGAAAACAGTGTAAAGCTTTCATTACACAGGTACACTACCAACAACTGCTCAGGGGTTTAAAGGAATAGTCTGTTCAGTTTTAAAGGGTGTTCTGTCAAATATTTATGTACAGTTAGTTCCTTAGCTGTGACATAAATCACAGAGCATGGAGTATGGAGAAAAGGGCAGAAGTTTTTGTCCAGGCTAGCTAAATAAGGGCTCTTTTTTTTAATTTTTAGGCCTTTAAAACAACTTTTTCTCAGAAACAACATACTGTGAAAGAACGCTACATTAAATGACATTAAACCTCTACACTTTTGAATGACATTGTTTGTTTAGTTTGTCGCCATTTTCTCAACCAAACCTTTGTGTTACTTCGCAAATGCGTGCTGAGTGTGTAGACCTGAGTGTAGACTGTGTTTATGCTGCTGGTGGTCGATGATTAAACTTTAGACCGACTAGACATGCTAATCAGGTGCGCTGATACATGTGCAAGCTTTTACATGGTCTGTCATTCAACTGTGTTATCTCCAAGTTCTTGTCTTCAGGAAAGATAATTCTTTGCTGACTCTTCTCTAGAGATGTGTGACACAAAAGGTTAGTGCTTACAGGAAAGCAGGGGAATTTCATGTTTGTCACTGAAATATGAAAGGCTACTGGAGCTTTTTTCATTTTGTTAAAACATCAGAAAATGTTTCAATTGTAAAAAGACCTTAAGAAAACCAGACATCTGAATTAGAAAGATATGTCTGTAAATTTTAAAAAACTTGTGATGTTACAGATTGTTTTTTTTTAAGTTCTTACAGACTAAAGAATATTTGAGGGATATCATAATATATTTCTTTTCTACAGATTCATACATCCCTTTCTTTGCTTGTTGCATCTCATCTGTTATGTGTTGTTCAAGAGACGACCGCAAAAGAAGAGTTTTATCACTTCATCTAAAACCATTTATGACAACAAACACAGCTGAATGCCTCTAATCTGTGTCTAAAGACAGACAGGAAACAAGGGGAACAGTTACCAAAAGGAAAGCTGGTGAGTTGTTGCAGAAGGTGGTTGTTTGCATTGATTCTGGTCAAAGCTTCATCCAGAGTTTCTCCCTCAACCTCTAAACAAGCCATTTCCTCCAGAGGCCACAGGAACAGCTGAAGGACAGAAAGTCTCATCTCTTATTGACTGAATTTTATTAGTTTATCAGTTGAAGTTTATGAACACATGATCTGCATCAACAACAAAGAATAATTAAAGGTCTTTGAGTGAGCGC
The DNA here is from genome assembly GCF_001649575.2 of Kryptolebias marmoratus. Taxonomy (NCBI): domain Eukaryota; kingdom Metazoa; phylum Chordata; class Actinopteri; order Cyprinodontiformes; family Rivulidae; genus Kryptolebias; species Kryptolebias marmoratus. Next base: position 23,428,740 of record NC_051435.1, on the reverse strand, counting down.
AGTAACCCTAAACTGATGAAGCTTTACATCATGTCATTTAAACTAAAGTTAGCGGATACCTCATTTGGAGTCCACAGATGTTTAACCCTGACTTTAAAGCGCTCTCCCTTCTGCGGCAGGTTTGGATCAACAAAGGGCCCCAGGACGGGCTCTTCTGGGCCCAATAATCCCTGAAAGGACAGAATCTGCAGCAGTCAAACACAACATGAGCGGCAATCCTGATTCTATGGCTATGAAGTTTTCATCGTGTACCAAAAAGGTTCATAACAGGAAACTGAAAATAACAACAAAGGTTAAAAAAACAAAACAAAAAAAAATAAAAAAGGGAAAATTTTAGAACAAGCTACAGATGTTCTTTCTGTCTATTTTGATAAGTCGTTATTGTGGACATTCTTGCCACCTGGTGGCACAATATGGGTGTTTTAGTGTTTTTGTTTTTTTTATACACAAAGAAAAATATGTTCAGAGTAGTGAAGACAGGACACCTGAAAGTAAAATGCACCGCCCTGAGACTCCTCACTGGTTGCAGCAGCTGCTGGTTGAGAATCAATCAACACAAGTTTACAACCAACTCCGTCTTATTATGTCACTCATATATTCTCATAGATTCAGGAAAGGTTATATTCTGAAGCAGGAGCTAAATAAAGACCCTAAATATGCAGTTCTCAAACATTCAAATGCAGTTTCATCGCTGTCCGGTTTGTAGATACAAACCTCCCCCAAAAAACAAAAACTAGACAAAATAAAAGATTCATTAGCCGTTGTTAAACCAAGTGACGTTAACGACAGCTGAAAAAGGAGCTCTTCTCACTCAACCAAATCATTTATTCATGCTGAAATTATTTGAAAGTCTGCACAGACACTTGGGTTTAATATCGGTCTTCTGCTTTAAATTATAACTGTGTAGCTCAAGGTTAATAAAGAAGCTGTTCTTAAATTACCTTAGTGTTTATATCCCAGTCATCCAGGACAGGTGCAGGAGGCATCACTGTCAGCGCCTGAGGAGAAGGACAATCATTCCTCAGTACAGACTGATTTGAGAAAAAGCGTCAATTAGAAACAATGATGTATGAAGACCTTTTGAGGTGAAGGAGACTGGTTCATGGTGGCGTGTTTGTGGTGACAGAGAATCTGGCTGAGGCTCAAACCGTCCAGGAAGAGCTCAACTGTGAGAGGCTCCCGAGGCTCTGCTGGCAGCTCCTACCACACACAAAAAACCCAAGATACCACAGGGTTCCTACCAATTGACTTATTAAAAGAATATTTAACACTTTAGAAATATCCCTCCAACCAGTGCAAATTGAAAATACAACACAATTATAAAAAAGACTGTTGTTCCAGCATTATGTACTTATTTTTTAAGATTCTTGTTAAATGTTAAAACTTCACAGACAACCAGATGAATTGATGAAAACACATTTATTCATACTAGGTACAGTATGGTCAATCCAATGTGATAAAATGTGATAATGTGTTTTACCACAACTTGCAGGTCCAAAGAGCGGTTCAGCAAAAGTTCCCTCATCAAGGCAACTGCATCTCTTTGCCACCTACCGCCGACCTAGAGAGGAAGAGTAAAAAACAAAAACAAACAGAAGAGCCTGTGAGATTTTACATTTAGGGAATCTCATTTCCTAAGTTGTGATTTACCAATTTACCAGAAGACTAATTTAGGCTCTATTGAAGGACCATACGTGATGAAGGGTTTGCGTTTTAATTTTCTCATATTTTAACTTCACTATTAAAACTTTGTCCTTGAAATATGACACCACAAGCCAAAAAGGAAATATATGGATGCAGTTAGAGAGGACATGGAGGTAGATGGACTGAGGACAGAGGACAGAGTTAGACGGAGGACAACGACTCGCTGTGGCGACCCCTGAAAAGGGAAAAGAAGAAGCTTCTGCATTTTAGTACAGATTTTGTCAACTAAATCAGGACATGCCATATTAAATAATGTGTTTTTTAGCTGAGAACAAAACTAAAAAATGTTGGTCTTATTGATTTTCACCAAGACTGGATGTCGCATTTTTTAACAGTGAAAGTCATCCTAACATTAGTAGGATTTTAGTTTGACAAACAAATGACATATTCTTACAGGGTTGATGCCGAGCAGATGGCAGGACACACAGAGCTGAGGGACATCGACACACAGCAGCACGGGGTACACATGGACCACTGGGATGTTTTCCACCAGGCCATAATCCACATATTGGACCTGTTAACACCCAATAATAATAAAGCAGGGGTTCATGCAACTGGATATTCTATATCATGTCTTAGTTATAACACGTTAAAGATTAGGCCTACAATGTGAAGTTTTTATTTCTGATGATACTTCTCTGTATATGCTCTCCATTACGTGAATTTTAGGAATGTAATAAAAAGGATCTAAAATAAAAAGAGCGTAAACTAGGAAAATTGTTTTAAAGAAGTTTATTACACAAGTCTGTGTGTCACTTTGACCGACGGGAGGCTCTGCGTTCAGGAATGGAGGCGAGATGAATTTATTTAAAACTGCCAGTCACATTTGCACCGACACCCATTTCATCTAGTGAGACAAAGAGGCTGGCTTTTATACTTTGGGCAATTCCAACATATACCAGGTAAAGGGGTGGTAAAACAAAAGAAATAAACATTTACCCAACCTAACACAAACAATAAATGGTACCACTAAATATTTACATGTATGCAAATCATTAGAACTAAACTAATCTAAGGTCAATCAAAGAATAAATTTAACTTAATATAACTCCTCAGAGTATTTCCCCTCCTAATTGAAAATGGTATGCTCCAGGAGCTTTTTAGCAGCACCTGGAGCATTTGTCTCCCTTTGCTGCTTCACCCTACTGAGACACATCCAGAAAGGTAAGGACTCAAACAATTGACAAACTCAAATTAAACCAATCAGAAACAAACTGACATCTTCCCCTCAATCTCCCTGTACAGGAAGGACGGCCGGTCCCTCTGCCTGAAAGAACGTTTAAATATCACAATGTAATGGAAATAAAGAACTGACACAAAAAGCATTTGGTCTGTAAATAAACTAAACATATATCAAAAATCATTTATTTGGGATGGAACCCCTGGTCTCCATCACACTGTCATTATTTCACAATTTGATAGTAACTATTGTTTTGGTTTTGTCTATTTTATAATCTACTTTGAATAGATCAAAGTAACGAAGAAAGTGTTTGTGTCTGCTGACCTTAACATGTCCCCCCTGTAACTCCAGCAACTGTCCTCGGTACCACAACATGTCGGGTCCAATAACAGCGCAGCCCTGAACCGACTTCCAGGTGTAGGGTTTCTGTCTGGGCAATGTCTTCATGCTCTGCTGAATCTTCTCCCTAAGCTGTTCCAGATGGTACTCTGATAAACACACAGGAATATTAATTAGATTTATGCTTTAGTTAAACACACAAAGTCATTTAAATGCAGTCTAAAACTGCAAACAATATTACATAACATAAACAAGCTTGGCCAAGTCAGATGCTGAAGGGTCACTGTATTGGGCTTCCACGTGTGCATCCCATAAAGAAGCCTGAGACGTTAACACATATTCTGATTCTTGTTTTAACTGTTTTTTCTTATTTCAGATATATCTGATACAGAAACACACTGTAATTTGTTAAGAACAGATTATTTCTATTATCTATAAACAATTTGGCACCTCAGTGCAGCAGGAGCACAAGTTTAGATGAAAATGTTTTAATAATATCCAATTTACCAATTATGTTTAGATAAATGTTTTATATATCAATTTAAGGATAATTTCAAATACCACATAATGCCTTTATTCAGCTAGAACCACCACTTTATTTTTGGCAGAAAAAGCTCATATTTCTGTGCATGAGCTGACCTATACTCCTTTCTATTTTGTCCTTTTCAAATTGATTCATTTAGAGCTTTGTTTGTCATTGATGCCAAACTAATCTGTTCTTGGGACTATGTTTCTCGGCTGGCCTGGGAACACCTTGGGATTCCCCAGGAGGAATTGGACCAAGTGGCTGGAGAGAGGGAAGTCTGGGTCTCCCTGCTTAGGCTGCTACCCCCGCGACCCGACGCCGGATAAGCAGAAGAAGATGGATGGATGGAAAATCTGTACTCTCTCAGGCATTTATGACATTTACGCATTAAAGAGCCCTGAGACAATACCATATGGCATTAATGACAAACATGACACTACATCAGAGATTTTAAAAAGGAGAAAATGTAAAGGAGTTTAGGTCATGTGCGCTGAGTTTTACTGTATCACCTGCCTGAAGTGCTTCATTTTTTAACAACTGCTGTAATAACATCTAAGCAATGCCCATACATACCTGTCCACACTGCTTCCATATTTTTATCTCAAGTTTGACTGATTTTGTTTATTTTTTCTGTGTACCTGCATTCTGTGTCCTGACATAAATGAGACCATCATCTCCAACAGCAGAAACAGTTATCTGGATGGGACCTAAACACGGCAGCTCTGGCGGGTGGTACAAAGACGTCTTCACCTGTATGTGCACACGCACACACACACACACACACACACACACACACACACACACACACACGCACACACACAGAAGACAACCAAAACTATCAACAAAACATGTTTAAAATGAGGACTTTTCTTCAAAACACATTATTCAACACGTTTCCAGCTCTGCTTTGCTTGCATCAGGAATGTAAAGCTTACAGGAAACCACAAAGGCAATGTTAAATTTCAACTTGTTACCACACTTACCCAGACAGTATTTTTTTTTAAAATCTTTTTGTTTTTTTAATGGAGAGGTTATTCAGCGTTTTACATTTACTTTACCCCTCTTCCATCAAAGAAAAATAGTCTGAAGACCCAAAAATCCAACAAAACTTATTTTTACCTGTTATATATATATATATATATATATATGCTCGTGTTCTCACATGTCAGCATTGTAAGATGTGACTGATCTTCGCACAGGCCTGCAGGCAAATATGTGCTGTCAACTTAATCTAACTGAACTTTAATCCGTTTGCCATTATTTTGTTTACTACCTGAGAAACAATGTTCATCACTTCCATACATTTGGGGGAAAATGTTTGAGTGCACAGTGCTTCTTGGTGCAGGATGCACTGAAATGCCAGAATCTTTGACCCAGCGTCTTTTGTTCACAAAGCCCTTTTGTGGTCTTCTCATTTTAGGGGCCCCATCAGTAGCCACTGACACCAGGTGAGTGGTGTTTATTTCTTTGGCTTTAGACGATTCACGATAGCCTCACGAACGTCCAGCCCCCATGTTTGGCCTTTTAGTGGTTTGAGTTCAGTCAATTTCTTCCACAGCCCATCAGAGTTCACATATCTGCTCAGTATCGTTTACCTCACCGGACTCAGCACAGGCAACTGAATAAGCTTGAGCTGAATTTTTGTCATCGGTTTGCTTACTGATGATTTTTAATAGCCCTGTCCTTGACGGTCTTTGCAGAGAGAGGAATTTCTTTAATTTTCTGAACAACTTCTTGTTTATATTTGAAGTCTGAGAATAGATGCTCTGATATTTTTATGAATGATTCTTTCATGTATTCATTGTCTGTATTCAAACTCTGTATTTTCTTCTGAGACTTTTCTGGTTTTGTATTTATTTAGTTATCTTACTGAGGGCTGGGGTCGAACATTCAAGAAGCCATCTGCGAGGGTTGCAGTCGTGGATGTGACATATTTTAGTTGACAAATTATTAAAACTTTTTCAAATTCAATGTTAAAGCATCTCCTCAAACTCTAATATAATTATGCAACAAATAAATACTTAAGAAAAAAAACACTATTTTTAATTTTTTTGTCAAGGCCAGAAGGAGCCACTACAAGAAGGCTGAAGAGTCGCAGGTTGCTGACCTGTCCTGGCATTATCCAAGGGGGAAGCCACCTACTGTTGCACTAGAGTGACTGACCATGGCTTCATAGTTTGGGACAAAACATTCATGCAAAAATAGTAGCAAATAAGCACTGTTTGAAAAAAATGGGGGTTTAGACTCATAAAGCCTCCCCATTTGTGGTGCATCATAACGCACAGCCAGAAATCAGGGACTAGAGTGCTGTAGGACACAGGAGAAAGCAGCTGCTTTTACTGATGACAGTAATAAACAAATAAACTTATTGTAATTGTAATACATCAGAATCTGTGTTTAACAGCTGAATGCGAAACAGCAGCCACGACATGTCACAAAGATAATTGTCTGTGAGGACAAACTCTGCACCACAGACTATAATTTCCAATGGTCAATATATTCAATCGCCCAACCCTAAACTCCCCCATTTAAAAAAATATAATGCTCAAACATTTGTCTAGAGAATCTGGCCTATAGACAGAGGTGGATCTAGAAAAATATTCATGGAGTAGCAAGAGGGGGGCAGGAAAGTTTGAGGGGTGGCACTACATCTGCTGGTCAGAGAAGTGTGCCAATCACAACTGGGCCTTCTCTACCAAACCTCACACGTACACCTCACACAAAGAAAACTGGCAGCAGCTGCAAATGAAAAATACTGTTATTAAAAGCAAAACAAACTCAAGTATTATGTGGCTAATTCCCCCCACCCCAAGACCCTGAGGAAACACTGGTATTGTATATTTGATCACCTTTTCAGCGGACATAATCAAGCGGGGTGTTGGTTTAGGAGGGATGGAAATGGAGACAACTGAAGACCCAGAGGAGAAAGTAGAAGAGACAGGTGGAGGACTGCTGTTTTCTGTAGTGCTGTTGGTTTGAATCTCATCACTGACTGGAGGCTGTGTTTCTGTTTGTTTCAGTTCATTGACAACATCAGCTCTGTAACAAAACAAAAATACACAAAAAGCTTCTAATAAATTACAAGAACTAGCCATCAAAATATACTGCTGCATCTGTATTTGACTAGATTGGAATTTTGTAGTGTGAGATCATTCACACCCATTCCCATGAATGTCACACACACACACACACCTTGGTTTTCTTTCCTTGAGTGCAAGACCCTCACTGACCAAAAAGTCAGCAATGCTGATAAACTCCCCTTTTTTGTTGGAGCGCAACAGAGTGACGGGTACTGGATGCTCATCTGTTACCACCTGAACAATAAGAGAAAAAAAATTGCTCTGAAAATATTTCAATATAAACAAACATGTGCCTTCTGATGTATTTACACATAATTGCTTTGTCTAAGCAAGAAAAAGGGCCATGATAAGAAGAAAAAAAGAGAGAGGACCTTGACTGTCATGAGAGCTGACGCTCCTGTCAGGTAGTAGGAGAATAAGTCACATGCTGTATCTGTCCAGACTGACCGACCTCCTGCTGGCCTGAGAGGGAAAGAGGAGAATGAGCAACAGCTAATATGGAAATAATAATAAAATTCACCATCTCAAGACAAAGAGAGAAACCAGAGGCATCCAAATCCTCAAAACTAAAGTCAAAACTGTACAAAAAAAATTGAAACATGGGAAATAAACTCTACAGTGGTTGTTAGGTGTGCTTTAAATGCACCCCTGCTTCAGCTTTAGTTACTAGTATTTGTTAATGTATTCTGTGGTCTGCATACAGCCCGCCATGCTGGAGTCTGAACGGAGTACCAGAGCGCAGCTCTTAGATAATGATTTATCTGGTAATCACCCCTACCTGTGGTTAAATACATCGTTTGGTTTGTGGTTTGTATTTTACACTTTACAAACATCACAACGTTGTTTTCACACAAGCTTTTAAGCCGGGTACACTCTTTAGTTTTCAGCCTTTCACTGAGAATGAGACCTAAAAGCGTTTGGTTGTGATCTTGAATCAGCTGTCTGAATGGTCGTTCAGTGCGACACACTCACGACCAAATACCACCTATACCAAATAACAAGAAGTGTCAGAAACTTTCTGAATCAATCATGAAGTGCAACTACTCTTTCCCCATCCATGAACGAGTCCACAGCTGTCACCTTTTCTTCATCCTCCTTCCATCTTTATTATAATATATTGGACTGGTCTGTAAAAGGTTTATGAGAATAAAATCAACTCATTTGTCCCGTGATAAATAACTGCATACTTCTAAATAAAATGTTTTATTTAGAACTTTGAAAAACCTGACATTTGATGCAGAACATATTGAATTATTGTTTGATGAAGAATCTCCTGCATCACATTCTGTAATGAGCTCCAGGTGCGTTACGGATGAGCTGCTCCTTTCTGCCCTTCACTCAGCTTTGAGATCAGATAAACATGACTGAGCACACTTACGAGTCACTGTTTTATACAAGGACTGTTTATCATTTGAAGGACAAAATGTTAAAAATATTGGGATAAAACGTCAAACTGTACTCACTTTCTGTGTACTGAGCCCACCGAGTTCATCAGCTTTAGTTGTGGTTCAGATCACAGATAAAGTTACTGAAGTTTGTTTTGAGATTATAATGCAGCTACAAAAGTCTGTTTTCTCACAACAGAATAACTTTTTCACTGTTAAATTGAATAGCTTTGAGGACAATGTTGACAACATCTCATTAATTCTCATCTCATAATGCAAAGAGTTTATTTTCCTTGAGTTTGCAAACATTAGATCAGGTTGAATAACTAACCTGCATCCTATAATCATATTGTGAAAGTAACCTGGTTTGTGAGGTAGATTTTACAAATTGCATCCTCTGTATTCATCTGCTGTAACTTTTTAACTATCACTGGTATAATGATGAAGCTATATAATGTTATACTTCTTCAGTGCTTTTAAGGTATGAACTACTTGATTTTTTATTAGCAGAGCCAGACAATAATTTCCTTGCCATCAGTACAAGAATATTTAAACATTGCTGTTGAAAACACTAAGGGTTGTTTACTATAATGTTGGGTAGGCTGCAAGCTGTTAATATCCACATCTAGATGCATCTAAGAACTGGGACATTTCCACTCTCTGTGGTAGATGGCATTATGTTACTACAAACCTGATGTCATTCAGAGTACACTCCAGGGCCAGGGAGCCAATCAAAGAGGGTGGAAGTGGTCGCAGGTTGCTGACATGGAGTTTCACTGAGTTGCCATGGTCGCACCTTTTCACCTATTGAGACACAGGATCATTTGTAGTCAATTTTAACCCCAAAATAATATTCAACAAAAACGAATCCTTAAAACATCAACATAGTTTTAGATGAATGTTTTAGAAATGAGCCACCTGGAAATCTCATCCAGTTAAATACTCAGATGTAGAGCGTCATTTACTTGACTTTCACTAGGAAATTACCAGGCTGAAGAAAGGAAATTAGTTTCATGTTGAATGATTTTACATTTTTGCTAGATTTTGTTATCCTCCTGAGTTCTCTTCTGTGGATTTTCATTACATAAAAGTACAACTAAAAATTTGAATATCATGAAAACAGTTCAAAATTTTTTGTCAATCATTTCAGAAAGTGAAACTCATTTAGATTCATTTCAGAGTGAAATATTTCAAGCCTTTATTTCTTGTAATTTTGATAATTATGGCTTACAGATGATAAATAAAACAAACTCAGTTTTTCAGAAAATTTGAATATTGTGAAAACTCATGACGTCACACCCTAATCAGCTAATTAACTCAAAACACCTGCAAAGGTTTCCTGAGCCTTTCAATGGTCTCTCAGAGTGGGTCAGTAGGATACACAACCATGGAGAACACTGCTGACTGGACAGACATTTATTGACACCCTCCAAAAGGAGGGAAAGACACAAAAGGTCATTGCTAAAGAAGCTGGTTGTTCACAGAGTGCTGTATCCAAGCATATTCAAGCTGTTAAGTGGAAGGAAAAAGTGAAACAGGGATAACTGCAGCCTTTAGAGGATTGTCAAGCAAAACTCATTCAAGAATTTGGGAGAAAATCACAAGGAGTGGACTGAGGCTGGAGTCAGTGCATCAAGAGCCACTATGCACAGAGGAATCCTTGACATGGGCTGCAAACGTCAACATTTCTCAAGTCAAGCCACTCCTGAACCAGAGACAACATCAGAAGTGTCTCATCTGGGCTGAGGAGAAAAAGAACTGGACTGTTGCTCAGTGGTTCAATGTCCTCTTTTCAGATGAAAGTAAATTTCATGTAATTTGGAAATCAGGGTCCCAGAGTCTGGAGGAAGAGCGGAGAGGCACAGAATCCACAATGCTTGAAGACTAGAGTGAAGTTTTCACAGTCAGTGATGATTTGGGGTGTTGTGTCACCTGCTGGTGTTGATCCACTGTGTTTTCTGAAGTCCACAGTCAACACAGCCACGTACCAGGAAATTTTAGACCATTTCATGCTTTCTTTTGCTGACAAACTTTATAGAGATGCTGCTTTAATTTTCCAGCAGGATGTGGCACCTGGCCACACTGCCAAAGGTACGAACAGCTGGTTCAATGACCGTGGTGCTACTGTGCTTGACTGGCCAGCAAATTTGCCTGACCCGAACCCTACAGAGGATCTACGGGCTATTGTCAAGAGGAAGGTGAGAGACACCAGACCCAGCAGTGCAGATGACCTGAAGTCTGCTATGAATACAACCAGGGCTTCCATTACACCTAAGCAGGTCCACAGGCTGATCACCTCCAAACCATGCCGCATTGATGCACTAATTCATGCAAAAGGAGGCCCAACCAAGTATTGAGTGCATAGAAATGAACATACTTTTCAGAAGCCTGACATCTGTGTTTAAAATAACCTTTTTTAATTGATCACTCTGTGTATTGAATCTAATTTTTTGAGCTGTACCCGTATTAAAATTCAATGGAAGACCAAAAACAGACTAACTTAAAACTACTTGCAGCACAACTGTACCAAGATCTAGTAAGAAAAAAAAAAACAAAAAAACAAATTGTGTCCCGTTTTTATACTTCTGCTTTGTTGCTTGACGTCACATCTGCACAGATCTGTCCTCTCTCCCACACTCCATTAATATGTGCAGCACAGAACATGTCTGCCTTCCACGCCACATCCTGGGGCTCCATTCGTGCACACTCCTGCTTCACTGCCTCACATATCCTGAAAAACAGCAAAATCATCAAACATGTACCACTTTATCAAATACTTTCACTAGACTTCGCCTCAGCTGTTACAAATGTATTTAAGAAGCCATAAGTAACATTTAACTTAAAAGTTCTGTATTAGTTGATCAGTAGAAACTGAATATATTAAGATGTCCAGAGTTTACACAACGGCTGTCAGGAGTATAACGAGTAGCCACTGCACAATATGTAATTTTATGAACACAAAGTAATAAAAAGCATGCTTGTATAGCTTTATGACACGAGTCATAAAGATGGTCAAAAAGTTGCTTCCTACAGTCACTTGTGTAACAGTGATCCTCAAAAGATTATAACGTTTTTGTTATTCAACCGTTTGATATTTAGACAAGTCTACAAAATATTACAAAGACAAGAACTCCACAATTTGTTGAACTGAAAACACTTTTTTGCTGTATTTTTGTTAATATTTATCAACATTCGTTAAAAATAGTGTGTTTGAGTTGTTGAAATTGTAATATTACATTATTACATCAAATCATTTGCCACTTTTTGGTAAAAAAAAAGTGCTCACATAATAAAAAACACAAAACAATCTACTGTAGGAAAAAAAAAATTGATGGAAAAAGTAAACAACAAAAACAAAATGGATTTAATATATATAATAGGCCCCTTGTGCCAAGTCATAAAACCAGATCAGAGTACAACTTTTCAGCCTCCCCATCTTTACGCCCAACCATGACCTTACCTTCTGTGAGGTTTGCTTTTTTCAGGGTGGACTTCAGATCAGGAAAAACAACAAGTGCATTGAACAGGGATATTCCAGCAGGGTTAAGGAAGAAGCTGTTGTATTTTATCCCTATTGTGTTTTCACTGAAGCTTGTCAAAGACATTTCATTAGGCCCACAAACAAGTTTACTTGTTAAAAAAAGAACAAACTACATTTGTCCCCTTTTAAAAACAATGAAGGCTTAGTGTTATTTACAGCTTAAAGTATTAAACCAATTTGGAGCCACCAACAAAAGTTGACACTATTGTTGTCACTTTTTAACAACTGACCTTTTAAGATGAGAGTCAAAATCTGCGAGTTGAACATAAAAGCTGCTCGGTGAGTTGGTATGGCTGACTCTGACTTTAATATCTTTGAGATTGTCAGGAAGTTTCAACTGAGGCTGAAACTCCAGAGGTTTCTCATTCTGCTCTTCGGTGATTATTTGGTTCACAGAATCAACCTCTGCTGCCGAACTAAGGTCAAGTGGAGGATCCCATACTGCTGAATCATCACCGAAGGACTTGGCATTCTTGGGTTTCAGCCTGCATGAAAGAAGAAAACAGCCAGATCAATAGAAAAAGGAAAGGAAAGTTTTAATACTGTAGGAGGAAAAAGAAAACAGAAATGACAAAGATCTGAGTTTATTTAAAAAAAAAAAAACTTTTGAGGAAAAAAAAAAAAAGACAGCAAAACTATAAGTACAAAAAGGAAATAAACTAAAAACATCAAACCACTGCCAAGTGTTTGAACAATACGTGTACGCAACAGCTGAGTGAAGGATTTGAGAGGAAATTTAGGCAGTAAAACTTATTTGTACATCTACTTCTTTACGTCATCTAAAAAAAACATAAAAAAATGCAAGCTGTTGGTTTTTCTCCAGAGAAAACTTACCCTTTTTTAAAGGCAGCCAGCTCCTCTTTGACCAGCAGCTCAGATATGTTGGTTTTTAGCTCGTGCCGGCCACCCTTCAACAATCTGATCGGCACAGGATGATTCTTTGGGACTTTTGCTGAGAAACATGAATAAAATCAGTCGTAAAAAACAGATCACAGAAATGACTTGGGTGAAAAACTAGTGAATTATTAACAAAACATCAGCTAAGGATCTCACAACCAGTACCTGTGGCGACAATGGTGACCAGCTGCTGGTGAGCAAGGCTGGTGAACCTGTTGGTGCAAGCTTCGCTCCACTCCTCTCCGTCCACAGGAACCACATCAGCCAAACAGCAGTGAATCGCCTGAACATACAAAGTGACCGTTTCTCTCGACTTATCCAAGCAGGGATCAAACATGTAAAGCACTAAACACAAAAAATAATCTTTTAAAAATTGAATAATTAAATTTATTGTACTTCTCATTGAAAGCAGAGTTTAGCCTCTTGCCCATTTTGAACACAGAATTTCATGAACAAATCAGAACAAAAACTCATTAAGCTTATTTTAATGCACCTCATTTTGAATCTGAAATAAGAAATCTGACTGGAAGACTGAAAACAAAGAGGCAAAAGGGTTTTGGTTGCATCACTATTTAGGACCAACTTGTATGTGGCTGCCTTGGATTGTTGTTTGTTTTCCACAGAGCTCATATGTTCTCACCATGGCAGGAAGGGCAAAGAACTCATCCTTGATCTTCCTCAAGTCACTGACAGACAAGATTGTCTTATTGCCAAAGTCAACATACAGCACTTCCACTTTTTTTTCGCCTGGATGACCTACAAACACATACACAACCATGTTACATCAGTATACTACACACTTTTAGTTTCCAATTGCAAACACAAAAATTTGAGAGTGTGTACAATTGTGTCATATTTACATTTACATAAAAACCTAATCTAACAATGAAGGCTGCAACTAATGAATATTTTGGCAGTCAACAAATCTTTCTTTCAATTAGTCAACAATTAGTTCAGTTCATCTCTGCTTCCTGTGGGCGCGCCTCTTGCTCTGAGCTCCATCACCTGCTTTAGTCTGCCCACCTGTGAATGTCACCCTGACTTCTTTGCATTAATACAATATAAGATCCCACAGCAAATTAAATGTAGACCTTTCAAACATGAATTTGAAACTAATCAAATGTATTATTTTACTTAATGTGACCATCACAAAAAATGAAAATCATTGAACAACACCAATTAAAGTGCTAACAGTCTTTGTGATTTCAAACAAAAAAATGCTCATTAGTGCTGCACAATATTTAGAAAAATATATTGTCATAACAATGAGTGAGCACAATGTCAATATTGCAAGTTTTTTTTTTTTAATAAATATCATGCAACCTTAGTGCAAAAAGGTAACCAGAAATTACCACAGATGCGTCTGAAAATTTAAATAGAACTTCAAACTAAATAAAACAAAATAATAATGCCGTTTATAAAAGATTCAGTACATAAATTCTTTATTGCAGTGCAGTTTTGTATTATAGCAAATAAATTATTTAATTCATTAAATATCTTATAACAGATTATTTACATTAGATAGAGGCGGTTCATTAATCAGATGAACTCTAATAACGTGACCCAAAACAAAACAAAAACACAAAAGAAACCCTGGATGACAGTGCAGCTACTCAAATACAACCCCTGACAAAAAATATGGAATCACCAGTCTCTGAGGATGTTCCTTCAGTTGTTTAATTTTGTAGAAGAAAAAAAAAGCAGATCACAGACATGACAAAAAACTAAAGACATTTCAAATGGCAATTTTCTGGCTTTAAGAAACACTAAAAGAAATCAAGAAAAATAATTGTGGTAGCCAGTAACAGAGTTTTAGAACAAGCACTGGGAATAAATTATGGAATCACTCAATTCTCAGGAAAAAGTTGTGGAATCGCCCTTCAAATTTTTATTACAAACACTTACACCTGCATCAGATTAAATCTGCTCGTTAGTATGCAGGTAAAAAGCAGTGATCACACCTTGGAGAGCTGTTGCAACAAGTGGACTGACATGAATCATGGCTCCAACACCAGAGATGTCAACTGAAAAAAGGAGAGGATTATCAAACCCCTTAAAGAGGGTAAATCATCTCGCAGTGTTGCACAAGTCAGCTGTGTCTAAAACCTGGACTAAGTACAGACAACAGGGGAAGGTGGTTAAACAGTCCCTCCAGGATTTTGTGGGCATTTTCTGTGATTGTTGCGGGCTAAAATGCCTGATTTCGCGGGGCATTTTCCTAAAAGTTGCCTTTTTTTAAAACTAAAAATCAATAAAAAACCGTAACTTTTTAATATATAAACCAAAAATACTTACTAGTTTTGTAAGATAATTACCAACAAACATTGACATTCTCAAAAGGTGCTTTATTGGAGTCAACGTCTGTGACCGAACTGTAAGAAACCGCTTAAAGGAAATGGGATTTACATACAGAAAAGCTAAAAGAAAGCCAATACTAACACCTTAACAAAGAAAAACAAAGTTACAATGGGCTAAGGAAAGGCAATTGTGGACTGTGGATGACTGGATGAAAGTCATATTCAGTGATGAATCTCGAATCTGAATTGGGCAAGGTGATGATGCTGGAACTTTTGTTTGGTGCCGTTCCAATGAGATTTATGCAGACGACTGTCTGAAGAAAACATGCAAATTTCCACAGTCATTCATGATATAGGGCTGCATGTCAGGTAAAGGCACTGGGAAGATGGCTGTCATTACATCTTCAATAAATGCACAGGTTTACATTGACATTTTGGACACTTTTCTTATCCCATCTATCAAAAGGATGTTTGGGGATGATGAAATCATATTTCAAGATGATAAAGCATCTTGCCTTGAAGCAAAAACTGTGAAAACATTCCCTGAAGAAAGACACATAAGGTCAATGTCATGGCCTGCAAACAGACCGGATTTCAATCCAATTGATAATCTGTGGTGGAAGTTAAAGAAAATGGTCCATGACAAGGCTCCAACCTGCAAAGCTGATCTGGCAACAGCAATCAGAGAAAGCTGGAGCCAGATTGCTGAAGAGTACTGTTTGTCACTCATTAAGTCAATGCCTCAGAGACTGCAAGCAGTTATAAAAGCCAGAGGTGGTGCAACAAAGTACTAGTGATGTGTTGGAGTGTTATTTTGTTTGTTTGTTTTTCATGATTCCATAATTTTTTCTTCTGAATTGAGTGATTCCATAATTTATTCCCAGTGCTTGTTCTAAAGATCTAACTGTTACTGGCTACCACAATTATTTTTCTTGATTTCTTTTAGTGTTTCTTAAAGCCAGAAAGTTGCCATTTGAAATGCCTATAGTGTTTTGTCATGTCTGTGATCTGCTTTTTTTTCCTACAAAGTTAAACAACTGAAGAAACGTCCTCGGAGACTGGTGATTCCATAATTTTTGCCAGGGGTTGTACTTTGGCACCCAAAACATTTGCTAACAATTGCCATGTAACAATCACCCATGAGACCTTGTTTAAACTGAATAAAACATTACTGTACAAACAAGAATAAAAAGGTGGCAGTGCAACATATTTACTTCACACATTAAACTTATCAAGAGTTGCTGTCACAGTTCAAAGGTATTTCAGATTAATACCCAAATAAAAATCATATAATTGCATATGAATTTGAGAAGTGTTTTGGCTTAAAAGGCTGATCTCTATTTAAAAACTACTGTATTGTCCGCAGTATAGGGCGCACTGGATTATAAGATGCACTGTTAACGAATTGTCCATTTTTGAACTTTTGTCATATATAAAGGTGCACCGGACTATAAGGCGCAATAAGCGAAACAGCCCCGTCTTTTTGGAGAATACTGCACCGACGTAAGCGTCAAGTATAAACGCCTACACCGCTTGAGCAGGTCCGCCCTGCGCAACACTACAAATGCTGCGAGCAGTGCGGCTTTGTAGTTTACCAAAGTCATACTAAAACATTATGACTTCTTACATATATAAGGTGCACTGTCGGTTTTTGAGAAAACTGAAGGCTTTTAAGTGCGCTTTATAGTCCGAAAAATACGATATGTGCTTTTCAAAAAGGACACCTACAGTTTAAGAGCAAAGAGCTCTATTAGAATGATGCAGACCTATAACGTCCTATTTTGTCTGAGAACAACAAATAATACATTGCAAAATATTTATATATTTAGTCTTTGACATGCTCATACACACACTATTACCTATGACTTGAGCTCTATACCACAACTTGTCGTCAAAACGGGCAACGCAGGCCTGTCCTATCACAGGGCAGTAGATATTCAGCTCATCATCTGCAAAGACTGTTGCTGCGTTGTAACAATCCTGAAGCTTAGCTGAGAGCAACAAGGACTCCCTGTTATCAACCTGGTGAGGTAGAGGGGAGGAGAAAGAGATCTAAAAAAGTTAAAACAGAAAAAAGCTGGTGAGAAAATAAGAGAAAGCTGCTATTTATTTATTTTTTTTACCAAAACCTCTGCCATGAATTTCCCTAAATTTCCAGTTTTTAAAAAGGTTCTATTTTCATTTAAATGTTTCGATTTTCCATTCCTGATGTCGGAGCCTTGTTTCATACCAACTGGATGTAGAAGTCAGCAGGGTTGTTGATGTGGCTGACCACTGCGTCGAGCTTTGTGTTGGTCTTTGGATGAACAGGAGAATAGTACAGCAGAGGACTCCTGCCCAGTGTCACTGGAGCATAAAACCTGCGAGAATTGATAACACTCAAGCTTAGCAAAACTCAGTAGTAGTGTCAAGAACTCACAAAATCCTAGAAACATTTTCACTCAATTCAGTTACTTTTATCATGTTATTGATTTGGTTAAAAAAAAAAACAGACTTTAAATTGGTGATGTCTGTACATCTATAAATGTACCTGGCCACCTCAATGAACACAAGGTACTCTCTGATAGAGATGGGAACATCGCTGGATTGTTCCATGGGAGCTTTTTTCAGATCCACCAATAGAGAATCTCTGTCCTGGCCCAAAATCTTCATCACCACTGCAGCAGAGCCGATCACATTGTAGAACTCTACTTTTGACTCTTTACTCCAGCCCTTTGTCTGTGCACACACACACACACACACACAATTTGCTGTTTGCTTTCATACTTTTACATAAATTTTTGTTTTTGCTAAAAACAAAAACTGCATGAGTTCAATCTTCAGTGGTCTTACAAGGTCATATGGGACCAGGTCCTTCAGTGAGCATCTGATGGCCTGAGGGGCGAAGTGACGCAGCTTCACATTCACAGCCTCACTCGCTTTCCTCAGATGGTTGTTCAGAGACTTCAGTGTAGACTCAGCTGTCCCCTCCTCACTGTAAATGAAAGAGAAAAATAACATACTGTTCAACAATATCATACCAGTGTTCACAATAAGACAAAAACAAGTTTGTTTTGCATTTCTAATGCAAAGTGGGTTGCAAAAGTATTTACCCAAATAATTACTATATATTTTGCTATTCCAAAAAAGGTTAAAAACAAAAACAACTGGACTTCTATTCTGTAGTTGAAGACTTTTCGCTTCTCATCCGAGGAGTTGTTTTTTGTTTTTAACCTTTTTTGGATTTGCCATGGCCTGGATGACTGAGAACCTACACCAGCATATATATTTTGCTCCAATCTTTCCTTCACCTCAGACCAGTTTCTCTGTTCATGCTGGTGAAAGTGATCCCCACAGCATGATGCTACCACCACCACGTTTCACTGTGGGGATGAGGTTCTCAGCAACATCAATCAATCAACTTCATTTCTATAGCATATTTTAAGAACCACAGGGGTAGCCAAAGTGCTGTACAACAGATAGATAAAAACAGTAAAAAGGAAATAGATAAAACAAATAAACAGATAAATAGATAAAAAGAGACATACGCATACAGGTTCACAGCAGGTGTGTTTTAGGTGCCAAGAAAGACAAAAATCACAGTGTGTTAAAAGCCAAAGTATAAAAGTGTGTTTTTAAAAGAGATTTAAAAACAGGAAGAGAGGAGGCCTGTCTGACACTCAGGGGTAAATTGTTCCACAGCTTGGGAGCAGCAACAGCAAATGCTCTGTCGCCTCTGAGTTTCAGCCTAGTTTTGGGGACTGTCAGCAGTGACTGATCAGCTGATCTTAGGGATCGGGGCGGGCAATAAGGCTGAAGCAGCTCAGATAGATATGGTGGGGCCAAGTTGTTCAAGCATTTAAAAACAAATAACAGGAGCGTAAAATTAATTCTGTAGTGCACAGGGAGCCAATGAAGGGACACCAAGCATTTTTTAGATGGTCTACTTTATTATTTTTCCTTAAGCATTGGCTTTTTTTCTGACCTCCCTTCCACACTGCCCAGCTCGCTCTGCACAGCTTAGTGTTCGTACGGACAGACCCCCCACCTTTGCAAAAGAGCTGTCCAGCTTCATCAAGGATATTTTTGGCCTGTTGGCTGCTTCCTTGTTTGATGGAGTTTTGAAGGACGACTTTCTTGGCAGGTTTACTGTGGTGGCATGATTTTTGAATTTTCCCAGTAACTGATTTAATGGTGCTTTGTGAGATGTTCAGGGTTTGGAATATTATTTTTATAATCCAAACCTGATCTGTTTCTCTCTACAACTTTGTCTCTGACCTGTGTGGAGAGCTTCTTGGTCTTCATGCTGCCTCTTTATCAGTGGTAGGTCTTACTACTTGGACTGGTGTTGACCTTAGGGGGAATCAGGTCTTTACACTGAAATCACTGACATTTTATGCAGCTTCAAAGGGGGTGAGTACATACACAGGCACCACTTTTCAGTGTTATATTTTAGAAATATTTAAAACGAGTCTCCCCCACCCCCTTCAACTTCATAAATCTGGACTCTTTCATGTAAGTCCATTACTTAAAATAAAAACGAAAGTCCAATTTTAGTTCAAGTTGTAAGACAAAACAGAAACATGAAGGGCTGGATATTTTTGCAACCAATTGCAAGTGTAATTTCATAGATTAAAGGGGGGGGGAACCAGGAATATTTTTTTTCTTCTTCTAATAGATTTTAACTTTATTTGAGAGTTCGTACTTTTGTAATGTGATGCTTTTGGTGAAACCATAATCTGGGAAGAACACTCGCAAACTGGCCAGCCGGGTGACTGGACAGGTTTTCACAGCCTCCATACAGCCTTTCTGGAGGACTTCACACACTCTGGTACGACACCACAGCCCGTCCTTCCACTTCACAAAGATGAGGGAGCCTGGACAAAAACAAAAATTGAAGTCGAGCATGTGTTAACTAAGGTCTAGTCTGCCAGCAGAAGTACTATGTGCTGCATTCACTACATTTTCCACATGAAATATGGCCAAAAAAACCAAACTAAAAAACAAAAACAAAACATGATTTGTTTAGCGACTCTGTCGTCATGGAGAAAAAGTTTTCTTTGTAAAGAAAATAAGTTTTCTATTAATAAAGGCAGTGGCATTTATCAAAAACAAAAAAAGCATTTTAAGACATTTTAAAGTATAAAAAAATCTACAAATGTGATTTTTTCATCTTTTTCAGGATACACACACACCGCTTTCTACTGCATCTTTCTGTGCGAAGCAACAACCGTCTCCAAAGCAGAGTTGGTTTATTTTTTTTGAAAGGATCTTGCCTTCCCTCTTCTCAGCCACGTAGTGGACATAGAAGTGACTTGGATTCACAACATGGGTCAGCACAACCCACTGGTTTACTATAGAAAGAAGAGGGTGGGGGTGGGGATAAGACAAAGCAAAACATTTTAAAGATGAAAGTGGAACAGGAAGATGATGAACAAGAATAAGAAAGGCTGAGTTTTCAGTGTTCAGTGAAGATCTGGTAACCTGTCCAAGCAACAGCTGGGCTTCTTTACAACTATCTGTACTGTGCATGTATAGTGTTTACAACTGGCTCACACTGCAATCACTGGATTTATTTCAGAGAAAGCATATTTAAAAACTTTAATCTAAAACATAACCCATCACAATATCATTAAATGCAACCATTTTGTAATTTTTATATATAGTTTTAATAACATAAAAGCCTTTTCATACCATTTCTTTTGTTGGGAGGCAAGGCAATTTCTTTTCTCTGTTTTCTCCATTTCACATTGGCCAGTTCAGGACCAGTGAGAGGAACACCTGCAAAAAAAATTCCAAGTATTTAAAAACGCAAAGTAAGCATCCACTGTTTCCCCCCCATTACAATACTTTGAAGCCAAGTGGAGCAGTGGATTCACAGCACTGACCCATGTAAGATGGTGGCCCATCTCTCACCAAAGACAAAACTTGAACCCACTTACTCGAAGGTGTAACTGTTACTTTGTCTTGACTAAGACCTCACACACAGAAATATCCCAAATGCATTTCAAGAAGATTTAGGAAATGTTTTTTTTCCCTTCTTTTTTTTTAAATATAAACAAAATGCAATGACATTCAAATTTCACAAGCCAATGTTTTATTCCCAATAGAATATTGATAACATGGCAAACCCTCAAACTAAATAATCAGCAGGAATAACTTCAAGCAACTAAAATAAATAAAAAGTAAAATTTGACAATATTATGACCATCATCAAAATATAGTCACAAAATGACTTCTCTTATCATGTATTGTGACCACACTGTAGCTTATAGTAAAATACTAAATACTGTTTCCTTATTAAATAAGAACTGTTATAAACACTTGTGAGTAGTTCTTTGTATTTATATATATTAAAATAATACAACCCCCCCTCCATCCCAAAAAAACCTTTGTATTTTTTTTTAATTGATAATATTTGTATGTACAAATTTGAGTAACTTATGATGTCAGTTGTCAAATGTTACTTTTTATTTATTAGAAGAAGCAAAGAGTCAGCAGAAGAAGTTTGGCTCAAATATTTGGTATTTTCCTACAAGTTACAGTGTGGTCACAATATATAATAAGAGCCGTTATATTCTGTGACCGTCTATATTTCAATAATAGCCATGAAGTCAGTGGTCAGATGATACTTTTTATTCTTTGGAAGGAGAGTCCCCATAAGCAGTTTGGCCCAACTACCGCACTGGTTTGCTCGGCTTTTTCTTTCCTTTCTCCTTTTGCATTTGTTTGCCCCCTACCCAGACCTCCACTCTCCTCCCCAGCTTACATTCTTGGCATAACATGCTCTTCTTCGAGGTCAAGTTATGGTGTAAAAACACAACAGCGCCTCCTACAGTCACAGAATAACAACGGTAACACTTGTGCTCGTAGCTGAGCTTGAGGTTGCAATTGCTTTGCTCTGTGTAGCACCAAAAAAACAAAATAAGGATCTGCTCCACCTACATGTAATTTGATTGCTGTAACCAGGTCAAATTTATATTTTTTCTGCTCACTTTACAAAAACGCATCTCGATCATTCCCCATGACCGGCTTAAACCAGTCTTTGAATGCCGGGTCATAGAGACAAACTTGTGAAAACCTACATTTTCTCATGTTGAGGAGCAAAATGACTCGCTAGTCTCAACATATTAAGCGGTTCCAACACTGCGCATGCACACAGCAGATCGAACAGCAGAACCAATTCTAGTCGGCTAAGGTCCTGCCATATATAGTTATATTTTTTATACAGATTTTACAGTTAAATGAACTTAAAACAAAAAGTCAGCATCAATGGAAAAGTCAGAATGTATCAAAGGGATGATGAAAAATTTACTACCAAGTCAAATTCTGTTTGTTATCTTTTACTACCTTTTAATGGCCTTAATTTGAGCTCATTTATTTTACTACCTTTTACTACCCCGGGGAAACCCTGCTCTTGTTCCTCATCCAGAAGCTCTTCAACAATTACGTCTGGGCTGTTAAGGTCAAAGAATGAGTCGTGGTGAGAGAGACTGATCCTGCTGCAAGCTCTTGAGCTTGAAGGGGAGCCATGTGAGGACAAACAGTCAGCCCCTGAGTTCTCCTGACCCTGTTCCTGTGGGCTAGAGAGCTTGCTGTTAGTAGCTGAAATGCAGCTGCTGTCTTCGCCTTCAAGTTGTTTCAAAGGAGACTTTTTGTTGGAGATCCTTGTCTGATAGTTCTTTGGTGGCGACATGGACAAGCTTAAAGAAAAAAGACAAACATGTCAAAACAAAACTGCTACATGAGGAAAGAGTCAAAAAAGGGGGACTGACAACAGAAATTTCAAGTAAAAAAGAGAAAATTCTATTGAATTGTTTTTTCATAATATGCAAACAAACTTAAAACCTATAGGTAGCACATAAAAATACTTTACGACTTGAAGCACTGTAACAAAACAAACAAACAAAAAACAACAAAAACAAGAAAACACCAGTGCTATTGTTCTACTTATTAATAGTGTTTTGGCTTATTTGGTAAACTACCATTGCACACTAGAAATATTTTCATACATAGCAATGATACTCACAAAACTGAAATTTCATGCATTTCTTTTAAAAGAAGTAATACATAAAAAAACAAGTGAAAGAAATAAAATAGTCCTAAATCCTTTAAAAAACACTTCACTTAGCGTTTACATATCAAAATGTATTTTTTCCATTAAAGATTTTTGTCCTAAAACAATTTAAAGACCAACAAAAAAACAAAACAAAACAAAAAAACAATGTTCCTGTGATCTATGATCAAACCAACTCATTTAGCTATATATTAGCTGAAGTAGAATTGAAAGCAGAAACATTGGGTTACTAAATGGAAACCCTGGTTCTTTGCTAACAGAGTGAGGTGTTTCACTCAGTCTGCCTTGGCGTGACCAACTACAAAAGCTCCAATGACATTGTGTCTGTTGCTCTGGAGGTGGTAGCCCTTTTAAGCTATATGCTAAGGCAATTGCAGCAGTAATCCAGAGGGAAAACTGTGGTTTTGACACCATCTTCCAAGACTGGGTCTTAGCCCAGAAAGCTAACAGATTGGAGAGTATGACTACAACAATTTAGGCTCAAAAGAAAGGCTGGGAGCAAAGTCACCTTAGTCTTGTCTAGAGAAAACTTTGTACAAAATGAATGCACTGATAAAGTATGGTTTTCACCACTTTTGAAGAAACAAGTACCAACAGAAGCATTGTTTAGAGCTACTATCTTTAATTACTCCTGATTCAGAGGCTCAAATGGTAGAGGAGTGAGAGCATCCAGCACCAGGCATAGATCCTATGATGGAGCCATAGATTTTGAGACAAGCAGGTTTCTGCGAGCCCCCCACATAAACCGACCCACCAAGGGATGCTGGTCTGTGGGTTTCCTTTCAAAACCTACTCACCAGCTAAATAAACCTTGATAGTAAAAAAGTCTTTTCCTTTGTCAATCAGGTTCTGTAAGAAACCAATAGCACAGCCACAGAACACTGAAAAGGAATCTCTTGAATGTCAGAGCACCATTTCTTACAAATGGACCATTTGAACTCGTATAGGGATCTTGTTGCAGAGGCCTTACCATTCTGTATTGTTTCAATGATATTCTGTGGGAGACCAACATACTGTAGATTGAACCACTTAACAGGCCAAGCCCATAGAGCCAACCTTTCTGGATGGGGGTGAAAGACTTGTCCTTGTGTCTGGGACAGCAGGTCCTTGTGTGCCGGCAGAGGTCGTGGATCCTCCCAGAGAAGCTGTGTTATCTCTGCTAACACAGCAATGGCCAGGGAAGCACAATGAGAATCAATAACAGGCCCTGACTGTACCCTGGCTAGTGATAATGAAATGAGAGCTATTGGTGAAAATACATAGAGCAGAGCACAAGGACACTTGAGGACGAGTGGATCCACCCCCAGAGGTGCAATGAGAAGAACAGGGGACTCTGATCGTTCTTCTGTGAGGCCAACAGGTCCACAGATGGTTGCCTGTACCTCTATCAGACCAGCCTGGTCACCTCCAGATGGAGTCTCCACATCACATACAGAGGATTCCCCCTGGAGAGAAGGTCTGCTCCACAGTTCAGCACTCCTGGGTCCCAGGAGGACCACTACTATAACTAAGGCATCATTTACCTTTTCTTCTCCTCCCACCTCCTCTGCATAAAAGCGACTGCTGCTCCAAACAGCCCCAGTGGGGGAAGTGGTCCTCCTTTTCTTTTGTGAAGAGCTTGATGAGATTCAGCCACCTGGCCCTCTCCTGCAGAACCATCAACCATCACCATGGAATGCAGCCTGCTTCTTTCCCATGCTGGGGTGTGATGGGCAGTTTCTAGCAGCCACTGTTGCAAAGAAGTGCTTGCCCCAAGGTCTTGGGTTTGCCATCTTATTTTGCTGGTTAGGTTGTCCAACTGTTTGTCCATGTGCTTTAGCGCCACCTTGACGTCCCTTCAGACCTGGCTTTTGCAGCCAGGTCTGGGTCCCTGTGTGAGATGAGGGTTCAATTTACAAGCCAAGCAAAGGTCTTCACTCTTTTGTCTCCTAAGGGTGTTAATCTCCCTCATCTTCTTAAAGGATGTGTCGAAGAGATCTTAGGTTGGAGTGTAGGCCATATCCATAACCTCAGCCTTCTGAGACTCACCCAAGCCTGAAAGGTTTAACTTCAGACCCTGAGTCCAGCTGGCAGCCCATCTCCTTCAGGATTTCAGCTTGATAAGCCGAAAGTGTGACTGCATTAAGAAACACAGACTGTCCCGCATATTTGTACATTCTCTGATAAATAAATGCAGTGAAGTGGTCTGATTTAGCTAGGAGAGAGATGTTTGAGGATGCTGAAACTGACCTATGACTGCGGTGAAGGTAGTATACTTTTAAAGGCTCGACAGCTGGGGGTTCGGCCAGCCCTAGCTCACCCATCGCCTGTATCGCAAGCTTGAAGGAACCCTTGATAGGGAGCTCTCTAATGAAAAGGACTTAACCAGTAAAGGCTCATTTCCTCATACAAGCTTGGACAGCTAGTATAAGCTGTTTTGCTGGCATCAAGGCTGGTGGGAGCCACTTACCATCATACAGGTCCCTTTCTGTCCCCTCTGCATCCTGATCTGCAGGCCACAGGATGCCGATTTTCAATGTGGCCTGTCTGCAGACAACATACAGGTCATTATTCACAAGAGGTGCCATCCTAGCTCTGCTGGGTGGCCCCAAGTGTGGAGATGGAAAAGTGGAGTCTTTCTCCTCTTCCTCCAGGTCAGAGTTGGTATCATCCTTGCCTCTGTATGACTTTTTTTTTGAGTTCCCCACCATCCACCAGACCTTTGAAAAGCGGCAGCATGATCAGGGAGTCCTCTTCCATCACGTCCGCCCAGTTCAATCTATGCTAACCACTTTGTCTAAATGACCCTGCTGTAACACGTTAGCTGAAGAAAAAAACCTTCTGACCACCAATCTAAAAATACATGAAAAGAAAGACAAGTTTGCCTTGATGCGTTAGCTTGAATTACACCTGCAATCGCTTTAGTAATTAAAACCAAGCAGCCGGAGGAACTGCTTACCTTGACACAGCCACTGCTCCTATAATGTAACTAGGGTACTTCTCACGAAGCATCGACTTACTCAGGACAATTCAGACCAGAGCTGGGAGCTGTGTTTGATGACGTACTTTTTCACGGGACGCCTAAGAACTGTTAAGCAGTTAACCTAGCCAGTCTGAACATGCTGAGGTAGCTTAGTTGTAGTTTCTCATGGGAAGAAAGCAAGATTGAGTAGGGGGTGGTTGATTGACTGTAGTAATATGTTGTTGACAGAATCCCAAGCACAGCTCAACCAGTCTGAATCAGACAGACGTGATGTCATTGGACTTTCTGTAGTTTGTCACGCCAAGTTGATTCCCATAGTGAAACACCAAGCAAAGTTAGAAAAAGAATTCTCCTTTTGACTGTAAAAGGTTACTATACTCAAATAATTTATGTAACATTTATAATTGGCAATGTAATTATACTTTTGTTGAGGCAGAACTCAGGAGTAAAAAAATTATCCTTAAAACTGTTCAAATGGTGTCAGAGATGATAAGGAATAAGTAAAGGACTCACCTGTTTGAGCTGCTGATCTCCATCTTCAGTGACAATGTCAAACACTGGCTCACATTCTCTGATCGAAAAACACAGCTACAACATAAACAAACATGCCAAAACCTTAAACTACTGCCACACTGTATTTTATGACAGACATTGACATATTCTGATTCTTTTCAAATAGGTCAAAATACAAAGAAAGCACATGTTGTAAAAAGTTCAGTCTTGTGATGTATACGATGTGCAACATTCACAATGTTTTCTTGTTAAACATATTTCACACAAGAAGAGTTGAAGGATCGAAAAGTTACAGTGTACAACATCACAGTGATGGTCTGTGCTTCGATGCTGTGGGGTACAATAGAAGAGTGGATTTTAACCAGTATATGAATTTAGCAATATACAACAATTTACAATAGATAGACACACACTGCCCAGCTTTTCCTCAACTTAACTGAAATGCTGTGGCTAGACCTTAAAAATACATGAAAACAAATGGATGCAACTCCTGAACCAATGCTGTATAGATGAGGAGACCAAATATCCTCAATATGAGAGATTGATAAGTGTCCTTTTTGCTGAAGGTTGTTCTAAAGGGTATTAAAATCATGAGTGTTTATTTCTTTCAGACACTTTTGCTGCATTTTCATTTAATGTTTAATAAATAATCAAACCATGAAATGTGCTGTTCTTCTAATAACATTGAATGTTTTTATTTTTTAATGTCTTGGTGTCTGAAAACTAAGAACTGGAAAGGGGTTTACCGTTTTGTCTGTGCTAAAACTGAATAAAAGTAAGTGTAAACAACAAACCTCATTCCAGTGCCCACAGCAATGCATTTCATATCAAATGAACTGTCATCAACAGGAGCTTGCAGCGTCTCTAGGACCTGATAAACACACAATTAACATTTCTGCAAGCAATGCATTTGTATTATAATAAATGTTTATTTGCTAACTCAGAATTTTAAAACCAGAAAACAAAATATTTGATTGTTAGATTTTGACCTTTATATGGTGGTTTTATATGGTCAAACTGTTAAATGAGTGGATGTCTGAAGGAAAAACATTTCAAACCTTATCCAAGATGCAGTACTGCTCCAGGAAGGGAAAACGTCGTACTTCTCTGGCCATCTGCATGGCAGTCTCTAAAGTTTTAATTCTCTCCTGGACCTGAGACACTGCTGCTTTCCTTGTGGAGGATTGTTCTTCCAGTTTGGTGAGCTGATTCAACTGTAGATCCTTCCTGTTGGCCAAGAAAATTAAAAGTAACAAGACAGATGCTGTTTTAAAGGCTTTCAGAAAACTTTAGAACTAGCTTAATACTCTCTCTTTTGCAGAGGACAGTCAGATCAGTTTACTATAAGTTTATATTTTTTAAATAGTTAATGTTCATACCACTTCTGAACGGCATGTAAAGCTTTATCTGAGGCCTGCTTGATCTCCATCTCCAGTCGGACTCTCTCTCTCTTTCCCTGTTCTGACAAACCAGCTGTCAGAGTCTGTCCAGAGGAGAAACAGCAAAATCACTAAATGCAGTCAATTCATGCATCACTCCAGTAACACACTCAAACACAAAGATGTTTGTCAACATAACTTGTGTGTTATGTTGTGTGTGTAAATATTTTTAAAAAAGTACAGCTTTCACCTCATTAATGTGTTCCAGCTGGATAAGATTTTCAGCAGCTCGCACCAATGCCTCATCCACTGTCTTCTTAATTTTCTCAACATCTGCTGGCTGTGAAAAACATTACTAGAGTTAATTAGTGTTCTCTTTGACACTGCAACACTTTAACCAAAACTTCCTCAATTCTAAAGAACCAACTTCAATTTAAAAGGCAGTCATAGTAAGCAATAGAACTGGGTGTTGAGAGTACAAATACTAAAAATTATATAGTAACTGCTATTTGCATTGGTGGATGTTTAATTCCTGGACAACACAATTAAGGAAAATATTTTGTGATAATAGAAATGTACGAATATTAGGTACCTTATATATTAGTTTATTTATTACAAGTTATGTGTTCCGCATTAAAGAAGCCTGGCAGGGTTTCCTCCAGAAAAGAGGCTAAGCCCAGTGGTAGGTGGCCGTTTGACAGCCGATCGCTAGCCGACTGTGATTTAGTAAAAAAAAATTATGAAAGTTGACAGGAAAGTTGAAAATATGGCTATTTATTATGTGATATTATAAGATATTTGTGCCAAATATTTACACGACTACAGTTTTACAAAAAGGAACTTCTGAAACACTTTTTAAAACAAAAATACAATTAAAATAAATACAAATTGTTTGCACCTAATTTGAATCCTAATTTAAGTCACATTTACAAAAAAATTAAATTAACATAAATGAAAAAGTGCAAACAAGGCACCAACACACGTCTCACGTCAAGGCCAATGAATAACAACAGAGAACTCTGAAAAACAGGGAGATGCTGTACTGTACTGTGCTTTTTGTGCCACAGTCTGCATGTTGGATCAGCATATCTAATGCTGAAATTAATAGCATCATTTTACTGGTAAACAAGGATAACATTTTCACTAAGCACAAAACATGCTTACCATATTCGGTCTTGTAAAGCCACCTGCTGAATTTCGGCTCAACTAACCATTTTTGGTTAATCATTAGATTTTTATTGCTATGGCTTTGACAACCTGCTAACTCCAGCGGTAGCTGGAGGTGGCTCAGCCTCAGGGCTCATCAGAGTCCCGCAGGGCTCCGAGAACAGCGCACAGACCTGAGCAAGCAGTGGAGGCGTTTATATTTGGTGCTTACATCGGTGCAGTATTCTCCAAAAAGACGGAGGGCAGTACGCTACGTAAACAGCACCAAGTTACAAAAGGTGCACGACACGACACCGCTCGGGACCTTTGCGCAGGGCTGGGGACAGCACGATTGCGTCACTGTTGTCATGCGCACCTTCGCACGGTGAGGTAAATAAAGGTAGCGGTTTTGGGAGTGCGGGTGGAAAAAAAATGACGCATTTATAATAAACAAGCGGCCCGCCAGGCTTATAATACACTGGAGGAAACCCTGCCTGGTTAGTCTTTTCAGCCAGCAGAACTCCTTTTGATCTTGTGAGACCCTGTACAACTCTTTGACATAATTCAGGTTTAGCTCTCCTGATGCCTTAATGTGTAATTCAGTAGCACCCCTCACATGTTTTGGTATTGGCAGAGTTTTATGTGCAAATCCAAAGGAGGCAATTATTAATTTTATTAGACATCCAGATTCAAAATATGGAGATGGACCAATTAATTGGCCAACCACTTTTAATCAGCTGATGCTGGCCACTTTTTAAATATAGACTTGATATACATTTATTTAAAGTTAAGCAAATATTGCCATATTTTGTTAAATGAAAAAACATATTGCCCAAAAATACAAAGAATTAGTGCTGCATATCAGCCACTGGCTACCCAGATTTCTAAAGATCAGCATGGTTCATAGAAAAACTCAGAATGGTCAACCCCTTTTGAAAAATAAAAATGAAGGCTGATTTATCAACATAAGTTCCTAGCAGCAATCTTTAGTGATATCCAAAAAAATACCTGCTCTATGTCTCCAGTGTTAATGTCTCCAGATGGTGATAGTCTGTTCTTTCTGTGACCTCTCGATTTATCACACCGGAGGCTTTAGGAGATAAAATCACCAAAACAATTATCAAAGCAGAGTTTTATTTTCTAAAATTTTAATACAAATCAAGAAGAAAGTTTTTTGCATTGTACCTTCTCATCTTGTTCATTTTAGCAGAGTAGATCAGACCAATGATCCTGCTTTCTTCCTGCAGACCATAAACTCCTGTTTCTGGAAGGGTTGACTCAACCTGCAAAGAGGGATTTTATCTTTAATCATGCTCATCCCACCATTTTAGCAGTTTCAGAGAGAAAACAAACTTAAAACAACAAATAAATATGCCATTTTTTTTATTGATATATAGTCTAAATATACATAGGCAAGATGGCTACAGTACTTAAATACTTCAGACTTTACAATAAAACATTAAGTCATTGCTGAGAAATACACTGATCCAGAAAGCTGTAAACCCTCCAAGAAAGAACCTGTTTTGTGTGCTCTTTTTTAGTCAGAACATCACTAGTATTTTTACCTCACAATCAGTACATCTAATGACACCGTCATACTGAATGGACAACAGGCAATTTGTGCAGAAGATGTGTCCACATAAAAGTGCCCGGGGTAGGTTGCCATCCACTTCATGTTCTGAAAAGTGAGGAGAAGGACTACATTAACAGAATAAATGATGACACCATAAGAATATTGTACATTTATAGTAACAATAGGAATAATTTTACTGTTTATTAATAAGCACAGCTCCACAGTAAAAAGTCTAATCATTTATAATGTAAAATCCAGTAAGTAATTATTTAAAAATGCTGATAGGGTATTGTAAACTCCAGGCATGATGTTTGTGTGTGATTTCAGTTTTGTGCATTTAATCTTCACGTTCAGTTTAAATAAAGTGCACGTTATGAATTGCACTGGGGTTTTCACAATAACAAAGTTTGAAACTAAGAAGAAATACACAAAATCTATTTTAAATCCTTTTTAATATGGAAATGAGCAAAATGATAAAAATAAGTATTCATATCAGTTTAAAAAGCAAGGCACAAAACGAACTTGTGGATTTAGGGATGTGGTGGATGGAAGATCAGTTTGACTGAATGCAGCCAGCTCACTTTAATTCTTCTCTCAATCTATTCTGTAGGCTGATTAGTCGATTTCTGCCTTTTGTCCCTGGATGATTTGTTTCATGGTGTTTTTACATTCCATGAGCGATTTGTATCTAGTTTGTCACTGAGCTAACAAACCAGTTTTTCCTTCAGATGTTGCACAATGGTGTAGCGGTGGGGTTGGATATTTTTTTGATACCTTAAAATCTTCCTTAAATTATACCTGTTTTTTTGGTCTTACCTTCTGCACACAACTGCATGTAATGTTAGAAGATGTTTCTCATTTATTTTTAAACTTTTATTTCTTAGATTACAGAAGTTACAAGCCTTTCTTTTATTGTAATGGTATCTTAAAAAGAATATGATTTAATACATACACAAACAAAAGCTGCTTTACCCCGACCAGACATGTTTATTAAACCCTCAGACAGTCACGGCCACAAAGAGCCACTTATGTTTCCGGGAGGTCTTTTTAAGTTCATAGGTTTATAAGTTTTGCTGGAACAGTTGTAAAGATGGCTGTATTTTCTAAGAGCCTCCAGCTGCTTCTCAGCAGAGCAGAAGAAGCAAATTAACTCCACCAGATTTTCTACATAAACATACTACCCAATAACACAATACTTGTGCACAAACCCCTGTGAGAGACAGTTCGGCCAGGGCCTTGTGTAGAGAAGTGGTGGATGAAGCAGCTGCATGAATATAATAGTGCAATTTTTGTCACAACCACATGAATGAGAGCTGACTTTGGGACTTCTCGTGGAGTATGGAAAGACCTTAAGTTAGCAACACTGTTTGCACCTGGACCCCTCCTGCTCTACTCTGATTGGATAAAACTTTGGCTTCAGTTTGCTTTATTTGTTGAAATGAGCACCAGTTTAATCCCTGTATCATAATTAAATTGGATGGCTTTAAGCCTTTAACATGACCACATGACCATTTTTACAAATGATGGAAATTCGTTGTGGGGATGAAGAACTTTAACCCCTGGGAGGAAGAAAATCACCATTTATTGCGAGTAAAATTACATTTTTTATTGCTATGCAGACCAGGGACAACACAGGGAGCCTTCTTGGTAAACATTTACAAAACATTTTTGGTCAATCAACAAAAAGTAGCCGACGAAAATGCGTCTGAATGAAGGGTTTATACGGCAATTTTCACCAGCTGCCAGCTACTTTGAAATGTTCTTTAGGAAAATCTGACGAGGAAGCACAGATCGTCAGAACACCGGCTGTAGGTGCGAATGCACACTGACCGACGTCATTGATTTAGTTAAAAAAACAACAACGTTGTTTAACTTTCGGTTCTTCCCTCGACTACTCTTGAAAAACAGAAAATAAAATAGCTTCTCATCACAACACCTAATTGGTGTTAGACTGCATGTAATCTGTAGTGGATCGAGTGCATCATATGGGTTTGCAGTGAACTATTGTAATATTTTTA
>NC_051435.1:23363332-23395877 GCF_001649575.2 Kryptolebias marmoratus | reverse complement strand
ATTATTAGCACATTTTATTTTTAAAAGAATGATGTTTTTTTGTTTTTTTAATGAGAAATATTTGCCCCTCTAAACAATTCTGTTAATAGATAAGTCATTATTTACGGAGACGCAGGGGGAACCGTATCTGATGGGGGAACGGGGATCGACGTAACAGCAGCAACTCGAGCACATTGCTGCCCCCTATATGTCAAGAGGACAAATAACACCTGGCGTGGCGTGTGTGTTGATCAAATTCACCCGCCACTTCAAATAATTACCCGCATTAGGCCGGTGACGGGTGCTAATTTCCACCCCTGTATTGAATTAATGTTCATATCCAAATTGTCTCGTTGACCCCATATGTAATTGTATGGCAATTCCAGTTTGCGTTAAAAAAGACAATGTTCTGAAAGCTGTGCTATCATATTTATAAATTCATATTTGTCAAACTTTAATGCTCATAACAGCAGTTCTTTTTTATTTTCTACTCTTTCCTTGCCAGCACACCTGCTTGTAATTAACAAGCTCAATCACGTGCTAACCGATGCTAGCTAGCAAACTCAGTGGTAAGTTATCATAAAACACTGTAAATAAGAAGTTAAACTGTAGTAAACAGCTTGTAAATGTCCTACCCGGAAGCGTGAATGTCTCTCCACATAATTTGCAAATTACAGCACTGGGGCTGTCTCCTACATCCATCATTAATTGTGACTTTTCTTGTCCAAAACCTCGAACGTTCTGGAGGGTTTCTTCGTCACGTGACAACCAAAGGTGCGTTCACTGACCACAGTGTAATTTTTGGGTACTTCAGGGAAGTACTTTAGTTCATTGGCTTAGTTGATCTTCTTCTTCTTGTAGAGTTAAACTTTATTGGCGGTTGGCAAAAACCAGAAGGTGTGCTTTACCGCCACCAGCTGGTATGGAGTGTGGATTAGACTGCCTTTTATCTATATTATATGTAATTATGCTGATGTTCTGTTTACCAATTTTGTTTTTCTAACTATATTTGCATATAATAATTTGAACACTTTTACCTTTTGATTCTTTATGTAGTATATTTATTATATTGAATGTTTCTTTGATTTTTCTAAATTCATCTATCATACAGTTTCGATGTAGTTCATATTTCTGACAGACCTGTAGTTTCCTCTTGTCCACAGTAACCACATTGACCTGTATTGTGTTGTTGGATTTTGAATAATCTGCTGTTAAGTCCTGTGTGTTCAAACCTTTGGTTATTAATCATTCTTCTCTTCTGTTCCTCCCTCCTGCTCTCATTTCTCCTACTCGCTCTTGAATCCTGTGAAACAATCTTCCATTGATGTCTTTCTCCCATTGTTTTTGCAGTTTTCCCTTCAATTTCCATTTCACCATGGTTCTTGCTTCTGACTTACTTATGGATATTGTAAAGCTGATTTGATTATTTGTTGCTGTTTTTGCTGCCGTGTCTGCTGCTTCATTCCCTCTGACCTCGATGTATGCTGGTATCCATAAAAAGGTTCCTGTTAATCCCATCGTTTGGGTTCTGAATAGGTTCTTGTATCTCTAGTGTGGCTGCCTAAAGTGTTGAACTTGAATCTGAAGAGATGATTGTTTTGAACGGTGTCATCAATTAATTTGCGTGTGTACATTCCATGTGAGTTTCTTTTTCATCAAACCAAATCCTAGATGCTTTTCACACTTTTCTCAGTTTTAAAAACTAGCCACTTGTATTTTCTTCAGAGTAAACTACATTTCTTGCTCTCCTCCAGATGTCTCCATCATCCACAAAGAGTAAACATCCTATTCCCATTTCAATCTCCGCCAAAACATTTTAGAAAATCATTACAGAAAAATAATAAAGGAGTTATAATTATTCCTTGTGGTGTTCCAGTTTCCACCATATATTTCCTAGAATGTTTTTTTTTTTTACCTGTATATTTCTATTTGATAAGCAGTTTTGGATCCATTAAAACATTTTTCCTATTAATTCCTGATTTACATATTTTAATTGGTAACCCTTCAACCAATTATATATATCATATACTTTCTCAAAATTAAAGAATACTGCCACCTAAATTTATTTATCTTTGCTGTTCTAATTTCATGCTCTAAACATAAAATTAGATCATTAGTATTCTGCCTTCTTTGAAAACCATGTTGATATTTAGACATATATCCTTTATTATTCAAATAATACTGACTTTATTATGAGTAAATACAGCCAGCAAGACAGCTAAAACAGAATAATAAATTCAATGAGAAAAGGCTTGTTTTAATGTATTATTGTAAGTTAATTCTAATAATAACAAAATATTGTTTAACCATTGCCAGATGTGCTTTGCCACACTGAGGTAATTTGTGAATTAAGCCTGTTGAGTTTTTGCAGGATTTTTTTTTCTGAAAGCTGTGGTTTCCTTCTACAGGCCTTTTGGTGATTATAGACTTATAAAATGATAATGTTTGCATGTATGGTTGTCACTATGTGTGTAAGCTTTATGATGAATTGTGGACCTGTTCAGGGTAATCTGCTGCTTTAAACAGGAGGAAGTGTGTATAGTGAATGAATAAAGAGATAAAAAGGAACAAAATAGGCTGGTCATTCATTACGAATATAAAAACCGCCAAGTGTCAAAAGAAAAGTCATGCACTACTTCCTGTGGACACTAGAGGGCACCAAAGACCAAGGCAAACGCACAGTTGTTCCATGAGACAAGATTACAAAAAGGTATAAAAGAGATGCTTGAGCTCTTCAAACGTGCAAATATTTACATTTTATTCATTTCAAAAATTCTGAAAATGGTACAACTTTAGTGACACTTTACCCTTCTGAAAATCTCCACTTGTGGACATTTCAGCCTTTGGACTTCAGGGTGAAGTGGGTGAAGATCTGTGCATTTTATTGTTGAATGTTTGTATTCAACAATGTATTTATTTTGAAGGTTTTAAAGTGTCTAAATGTATACAATGCTGCCAAAGATTCATGAATGCAATCTGATTAATATTTGCTGGTTTACAAATTTATCTCGTCAGTATTACAATGCAGATTGTTTGTTATTTTGATGTATTCTTTTGTTTCCTGCTGGACCAATTGGAGGGCTTCAAACAGACCTAACAGGCCTTTGTCAGTCCTCTCCTCCATCTGAGTGCAGCTGCTAGCGGCACCGTCACCTGAGGACAACGAGCAACCATCAGCGAAGCAGCAATAACCTGAAGTGACAATCAGGGCAGAGCAGGGAGGTTCCCACATCAGCTGATAAAGGTGCTTTATTCTTTATTCTCTGGCAAAACCAACCATCGGAGAGCTCAACCAGATCCCTGGAGGGGAGGATGGAATTGCAGCATCAAAGGAGACTTTCCAGTCAGAGCTGGCAGGACGCAGCCTGAAAGATCAATTTAAACACATGTGACTTAACTGTGCCACTTCCAAAACTAGATATGTGTCCACCTGAATACAGCTCCTCTCCCTAATATGAAGTGAAAGTAGACCAGCCTGCTGTAAGGCTTCAAAACCTCTTCACCTACTAAAACAGACCTGGCTATTTCTGGTCTGTGAACTGCATGGCTCATTAGATGTCTTCATCCATGAGGTCAGTGGAAAAAAGAAGAAATCATCTAAACATAAATTTGCATGCAAATCCAAAAACGCAGCTTCTGAAAAAGAAATTTGAAAGTGCTTTTATTTTGAAGGTGAGCACTGTGGCGTTGTTTGGATAGCTACGTCATGGTGTCTGTGTGCTGCAGCAGCCTCTCTGTTATGTGGAGGTAATAAGATATTTGAGTTACTGTCATGTCAGCACAAAACACCAAAGACTGATACAGGATGTAGAATTGAACAAAAGATGGACATTTATGTGTTTATTGACTAAAGTCAAAGTAAAATGGCAAAGCAGTTTGATTAGTTTGTGGAGACTGGGTTACTGCAGTACAACTTATTTGGATATAATGGGATTAAAGAGCAGAGAAATACAGAGTGGGCAAAGCTTAGAGTAGTGATTTCTTACAAAACAGAAAAACAACAACAACAAAAACAACAGTAAGCCATTCTCTGATGGGGAATGTATTTAAAAGAGCCTTTGCCACTGCAATCCCCTGGCACCTACCTCAGGTATGCAACATGACTTTAGTGCATATGCCCACCTTTACAGAACGCCCCCAACATGAATTTAACATGTTCTCACATTCAAATTCAATTCAAAAATACTTTATTAATCCCAAAGGGAAATTAAATGTTGTTGTAGCTCATAATCCTGGTTTTATAAAAGAGTTGATGGCTGTTGGCAGGAAGGGTCTCTTGTAGCGGTCTGTCCTGATTTGTCCTCGGTCCTGGTGTCCTCAAAGAATCCCACCAGGTAAACCTCCTGTGGAGCCATTATGGCTGAACTCTGGAAGCGCAGGTCGGTCTTGAAGTCCTGGGCGATCTCCTGGACCAGGTGCTAGAAGGGCAGCTTCTGGATGAGCAGCTCTGTGGACTTCTGGTGATGGTGGATCTCCCTGAGAGCCACGGTCTCGGGCCTGTAGCGGTGAGGCTTCTTCACTCCGCCGGTGGTCGGGGCGCTCCTGCGGGCAGCTTTGGTGGCGAGCTGCTTCCTGGGAGCTTTACCTCCGGTGGATTTATGGGCACTCTGATTGGTTTTGGCCATGACTGGACTTCAGGGTTCTTCACATTTAACACTTGTTGTCATGGTTACGCATCATAACAAAATGTCCAAAAGTAAAAAGGCTTTAGTAAAAATCCTTCCAACTGCACAGCATCCGATACCAAAAAAAGCGATTTACATCCAGAAAAAAAGAGGAATAACATTTTCAAAAGCAATATCTCAGAATGAATGGAACAGAGCTACTCCAACATGCAGCCACTTTGAGCGGGGCAATTCTAGAAGATTGTTGAAAAATATAAAATCATATGGGAGGACATCAACACGTTAAAAATGTTCCAAAACCGCCCCGTTTCGCATGTGAAAAACACATCTTTTACATTTGTTTACCAGGTTTTCACTGGATTTGCCACATGTGAAGGTCATGTGATTTTTGTTCCAAAGCCACATTTTCCATGTGCAAAACATGGAAAAAGCATCTTCCACATTGTTTTTCCACATGTAAATTTAACATGTTTGTATATGTCAAAGTGTGTTTTTTTTATCTTTACATGTGAAGTTCATGTTTTGTTGTTTTTTCCTGTAAGGGCAACCAAAACTAGATTTTTGAGTTTTACCCTGTTGGTCCGGCCCTCTGAGAGTCTCAGTTTCTTTTCTAAAGCAAATCCTTCAGCTAACAGGAGACAGAAAGTCATCCAATGTTAGGCATTTCTTAATTTAAGACAACAAACAAATTATCAGTAAAGAACAACACAAATATTTGCCTGAACTTCAAAGAAGAAATATTATAGGTGATAAGAATACAGCAGTGTGATACAGCTCTGTTCATTACCTTTACCTAAATTTAAAGCCAATTTCAAAAAACAAATTCTACAGAAATGCTTGCCACAAACCTGCAATTAAACATTTTTATTAGAAACACCACTTTCAGTGTTACATTCCTTTGTGTTATTTGCTTTTAGGTAAAATGACTGATGAAAATGAATTTATTTAATTTACATTTTTGTTTTTCCACATTTGCTGAATAATTGATATTAGTCAACACACATTTATTTTAGCTGAAATATTTCTGAAAGAATATATATATATCTTTTTTACATCAGTAAACTGCTTCTTTATTTATATTCACATTTTGTAAAGATTATTTTGAAGACGAAAAACAAATCTTTAGTTGATGTTTTGAGT
Source organism: Kryptolebias marmoratus (assembly GCF_001649575.2). Classification (NCBI taxonomy): domain Eukaryota; kingdom Metazoa; phylum Chordata; class Actinopteri; order Cyprinodontiformes; family Rivulidae; genus Kryptolebias; species Kryptolebias marmoratus. The sequence goes on along the minus strand of NC_051435.1, from coordinate 23,390,133 downwards.
CTCAAAAGACTGAGAGGTTATATATTATTCTGAACTGCATGACTAAAGGAATCTGTATAGTAGACAAGATACTAGACAGGACTGGATGGGGGCAGGGACAGTTATGTGTGTATTTGTGTGCCAAGGTGGGGGTCGTATAGATGTGCTTACTATGAGTAATGAACCAATCAGTTGACTGCCTGAGGGGAAGTGGGGATGCCAGCAAAAAGGGACTACGCGTGCCCCCCTCATTCCTCCTTCCAAATGTGGGTCACTTCCTATCCTCGGGTGATTTCCCTCATGAGTCTGTTGAAACAATAACCTCCAAAACCTTTATCAAATAATGTACTCATTAACGAGGCTCTTAATTAAGACATGCGTCTCATTAGCTCTCTGTTAATGTCTCACTCAGGTCCAGAACAACCATCCGTGCTCTTCATGGTTATAATATAGCTATTTCCCAAATTACGGATTCTGGATCATTTCATGTGACCAGAGACTATTTTTTTTTAGGAACCCATCTATTTGTGTGTACCTGAAAGGTTCTGTTAGAAAAGCAAACCCATCTCTAACCCCTCTTCAGACAGGAGTCTGAAGGCTAAAGAATAGAACATGAAAAAGTGTTCAAACTTGCACTTTTTAAATCAAATATTTATCATTTTATTCTTTAAGACCAAACTTTAAAATAACTAAACCTAAAGCCCCCTTCACACTGCATGATGACCCACTACACCAGGACTATTCAACCTCTGCTGCATACGGGCCCATTTTATATATATATAAAAAATACTGGAGGTTGGAGATCCACAGCCAATAATTATCGCCTGTGGCCAAAAGGCAAAGGTGGACAATTATGTTTTTGTCCATGTCTGTATAGATGTGTCTGTTAGCAAAACCTGCAGAAAGTATTCATTGGACGAACATCTACAACTGATTAACCATAGCCAACTGACTTTTAAAAAATCCCAAAATTGACTCACTACACTTATCTGCTCACGTCTGTGCTAAGTTGTTTCCATGATGTTGTCACAATCAAGGTTGTAGCTGAGGCTCGAGGCCTGCATGGCCAGACGTGCTTCAAATTCTCAACAATCAAGCCATGCTGGTGCACGCCAGCCACATGTCATAGATATAACCACCAGGATGATAAACCATGAAGACCACAAATTTGTAATTTTTTATTTTGATGTCAAAACAGCCTCTTTCCTCTTTTTTTTACACCATATCCTGAAAAAAAAAGAATCAGATAGGTCAACAGACATTCAAGGCACATCAAAATCTTTAAGTGGCAGACCCCCACAGGCCACAACATAACGAGTGGAGCAAATGACAGTCACTTAGTGGCTTCCTCAGTCTCTTTGTCTGACCATGAAAAGACCTGCCATCTAACAAAGACCAAGACTAATGCAAGAGCAGAAACTATTATAACAAATATAAGACAAAACATTCTCATTCCTAAAATATATAAACACTATTCTACATTTTTTAAGTATTTAAGAAGCTTTACTTCTTAGAAGTCAGGTTTTAAATTTTCATGGTCGCAGATTTGTCTGACAAAGGTAAGGACAATTACATCCAGGTCACCTGACGTAAACAGACAACAGACATTTTTTCATGCGTGATGACTGCATCAATTCACTAAAAGCACAATGATGATGATAATAGCCACAGATTTATTGCGCTGAACGACTTTTAGCCTTGCAGCCTGTTTTTGGCAGCCTTTTGTCATCGTGGCCTGTTTGACCCTTTGTTACAGAGATATGTCCTGTCCAGGGCCGTAGCCAGACTTAAAAAAAATACTGAGGTCAGCCACTCATTATCCCTCCGCACATCAGTTACAATGAAGACCAAAACTTAATTAAAATGGAAGCATTTATTTAAAACAAGTGACTTGAATGTGTATATGACATGTATTTGTGTGCGTTTGTAAATTCATTCAATTCAATTCAGTTCAAAAATACTTTATTAATCCCAAAGGGAAATTGAATGTTGTTGTAGCTCATAATCCTGGTTTTGTTAAAAGGTTGTTATAGATGCTGATGGTTCTAGGCAGGAAGGGTCTCTTTTAGCAGCCTGTCCTGATTTGTCCTCGGTCCAGTCAAAGTGGCTGGTGGACAAAATTTTAATTTTCACTCCTGGTCCGGATGCAAAAAAAGTGCTGAAGTCGCCCTTTATTGAGGTTTAACAAATTAGATTAAGGTTTCACAAATCCCATACTTGGTTTTAAATGTTCTGCAATCAGTGTCTAGGTGTTGTAGTTTTTTAATTAGAGTAGATTGAAGATGCTGAAGGTAGTGAAAAATTAGGTGGAATTGGCCTTTAGCCATTTTCCGATTCGGAAGCTGCAATCGGAAACCATCTTCAACTTTGTGGAATTAAAGGAGAATATTTTTAGCAAGTTACCTCGGTTGTGTTTCACTGTAAGTGGCGCTCTTCTTCTTCTGGTCTTTATTTTAGCAGTAAGGTACACAAAGTTTCACTCTTCTTCGTAGACATTGAGTTTGGCTGCAGCTGCACACAGTTGCAGCGCCTCCTACAGTAAACCGATGGAGCTACGCAGAGAACCACACAATTCAAAAGATTTAACTTTTTTCTATAATATACACAGCAGAAAAATACTGAGGTCCGGACCTCGGTGTCCTCAATGGTAGCTACGGCCCTGGTCTTGTCTAATAACACTTCAGATGAGATGTTCAATTGAGTTTCTTCATTTTTGGAACTGAGAAAGCTCCTCAAATGGGAAGTAACATCTTTTAAGAGTAAAAAAGAAAGTCTGGTTGCCCTTTGATTTCTTTTGATGATTACTTGACAAATTTGAATGGCGAGTCCAGATTTAACCAACAGCTGACCTGTAGTTCTACAACACAACCTCCATGTGTTGATCTTTTAGACGTTTATGGACTAGAAGAACAAACATCTAAAACACTGAGTCTCAAATCTGCCTCTAATAGGGTTTTACCTTATTTGAAAACATAGTAGTTAGGTTTAAATACTCCCCACCTAACCCAAAAGACTACTGTTGTGCTACAAACCAGTTTGTTTCATCAGATTCTGTAATTAGTCCTGGGCTTTCAGGGCACAAGCTACTATAAAAAAGGGCAACAGGTCATAACCTTTCTAACAAGCTCTAATTAAAACAACTCAAATTAAGGGGTACTTCCTGCTAACAATATGCTCCCTCAGCCCCCCTTTTATCACCCCACTGTCTCTACTATTTTCTCATATCCACCCACACCAGCACATACATTCACATCATATGATACCTTGCACTCATTCACCTGCTGCTTGGCTGTGGGTCCATGCATGTCCAACACTTTATCCCTCACATTCAAAGGAATAGTTAGGCAGAGATGGATATAGGGCATGTCTAGGTACCAGTCATTGGGACTTGAAAAAGTGTGTTTAAGACTGCTCTTGTTGCTTCGGTGACCTAAAATCCTGTGAAATCACACAGATTCACATCAAGGGAAAGGACTGTGAGAGAGTCAGAGATCAGCTAGTTAGCCTGCCTTCCTAATTGGTCTGTCAGCCGTTTACACCACTGGCTTAAAGACAGAAGCTTGGTGTGACTGCTGTAAAGATGGATTGGATCTAAAGGGTGTGGAGGAGACTGGATAATATTTGGGAGGTGGTGGGGAAGAGTGGTGGATGTTGCAATTATGCCACTTTGTTGCACTTAAAGAATGCTTGACCTGCTTCTCAGCATTAATATGGCACATTTTTCTGGGGAGGCTGGGGTCGGCACAAACACTTCGGTTATACGAGGGAGTGTGTGTTACAAAAAAGGAGACACTTTTGGCCAAATTCCTGAAAGAGTGTGATAGTGTGTGTGTGCGTGTATGTTGTCAACTGCCCCAGGGGACTGAGGCCGTGAGAGCTTTGTTTGTCCTGGGTGGGCAACAGAGGAGGTGAAGAGGTTGGTGAAAAGTCTGATTTACTTTATCACAAAATGCAAAGACAAATCCCAAATGTAGAGAAAAAATTCTGACCGGTGTCATAATGTAAAAGCTAATTTGTAATACGAACACCTAACATAACAAATTTTTGTCTCGAACATTGTTATATAAACCTTTTTACCACCATCACTTTAAGGTTGAATAGTTATTCACAGAGAAATTTATGATTATTTTCACTAAAGACGGTCGGTCCGTGGGCCAGTAACAGTAATGGTCTGTGTCAAACTGAAAAAAGTTAGGACGTTGTGCTAAATGTAAATAAAACCATAATGTAATGATTTTTAAATCTCAAAAACCTATATTTTATGTACAATAGAAAACAGTAAACAATTTTTTAAACTAAGAAATTGTTTTAGTTTTTGAATAGAAAAGGTAATTTTGAATTTTATTGCAGGAACACATCTCATAAAAGGCTGTAAAAATAGATGTAACAAATAAGAAACTGGAGAAGCATTTTACAACTAATTAATAGTAACAGGTCAGTAAGAGGACTCAAAAGGAACATTTTAGAGAGGCAGAATCTCAGAATCAAAGATGGGCAGAGGTTTACTAGACTGCGAAAAACTAAATCTAAAAGAAAAGGAACAATTTCAGAATAATCTTCCTTTATCAATCTTTGGCAAGACTTTTAATATCCCATAATCTATAGTTTATAGTATTATCATGTCTCCCGTCCCCTCCCCTCTCTGCCCTGCTTCAGCTCTGTGTTTTGTATTTTCCTTTGGAGCCTCTCTTTGCATATCTTCCAAAATTTGTGAATTAAGGATTTGGTCAGCTGGTCTCTCAACACAATTGATCAAATTTTCTCAACGAGAAGACAGGGTTTAGGGGAACCCACTTGTCCAGACGGGACATTTTTCTCAGGATACACAATGGACTCCTGGCAGGAGTGGAGGATTGTATATCTGTCGATACTGTCAGTCAAGGATGTCGAAGATGTGTACACAATTGGATTTTTGATAACAGGCTTTCTGCTTTTTAGAGTTGGCGGTTACCTGGCATATCGGGAAATTTGGAAAACCTCGGCAGCTGTTCTGGCCACTGCCGAGGCTGCCAGGCATGTGTGATGGGATCTGCAAAGAGATCAACACTCAGATTATGATGTTACATGAGCAGAATCGCAGACTGGATGCGATCCTTTCACAGGATCGCAGGCTAGATGCAGTTCCTGGACTCGGGGATGAAATGGGATAAATCTTGGAAAAAGTTGTTTGCTTGGATCTGGTGGAATAGACCTGGAATTTGGCTGTTTGTATTCGCTATTGAGAAGCACCAGCTAGTCTTTGAAGGCAGACGGAAAATAAGAGTTGGCCTGACCCAAAACAATTATCGTTATGTGAATCTGGCTCCCTTGTGCTGGCCAAACCAGCAACCCAAAATGTTGAAAGAGCCATTTTGGACCAAAAAAAACAAAAAACAAATCTATCTGGAGCTGCAAAAAAATAAAAGCCTTATATAAGGCTTATAATGAAGGCAACACAGACTTTAAGTATCTATATTAGCCTATTATCAAAATGACTAAGCGTATACATATTGAGCATTCATGATTTATTCATTAAAATTTTTTAAATTATTCATTTTCAAATATAATACTCTCCAGATCTTAGATAACCCATTAAAGTTAAATAAAACTATTATGTTTGAAGGCTTTACTTTAATCAATCAAACTGGTTTGCTCAGGAATAAATGAAATACTTTAGTAAACCAAACATTTTACAACTAGATATTACGTAATATCGGTGTTTATCTTCCACTCAATGGAGAAAGCTAGCGGGAGTTTTTATAACAATGTGCCGGAAGTCAGGCGTTCTCCCCCCGATATACCAAACCTGGAGCGCTCGGCCAGCTGACAGCTGGCTGCTAATACAGCGGGAGCAGACATGTCCGAATGTCAGAACAATATTGCAATTAGGTGATGTATTGATGAACCGAGCAGATATTTGAGACTTTCAAAGCCACGTTCTCGCCTTAAAATATTGTAAAAAATCCTGTTGTGTCACTTAAAGTGTAATATAGCAAAATAATTTGCAGCTCTTCACCGTCATTGCCACTTTGCTTGAACGCCCTTTTTGGACCCGCAATGAATTATGGGATATGGTGAGCCGTGAAGGATACACCGGACCCATCCTTCAAATCTGGGGAAAAGACGGACGCATTTGAAGTAGACTTCGAATTCAGACAGGCTTTGTCACTACGCTATGACATAATCGGCCGACAGAGCCGTCCTTCGAAGGATGAAGACCCTGAATTCGGACACAGCTTTAATAATTATCCTACACATTTTTACAGCATTGGAAAACGTTACGATTGTTTGTCCTCCTACAGAAACCATTTTAAAACAAAAATATATTTCCCACCCCCATCTTTTTCCATTTTTAAACAGTTTTGAAAAAGCTCCATGGAGCCTCTAGGGCAGCGCTAAAGAGCCGCGTGTTGCCAACCCCTGGTCTATTAAGACCTGTTATCACTGTATCAAGTATTGATGTTTTTATTTCTGTATTTCTATATTTGATTTTGATGTCTTTATCTCTGTATTTCTGTATTTAATTCTGTATCTGATTCTTGTTTAGGTTATACATCACTGACAGACTTACAGATTGTTAGTTTACTCAAATTACCTGTTATAGTCATACCAATCATACTATTAGCTAAAAGTACTCATTATTCTGTTATAATTATCTATATTTGATTTTGATTTTTTATCTCTGTATTTCAAATGCCTCCTCTTAGAGGAAAGTTTATTCACCAATCTTACTATTAGCTAAAATTTACCCGATTAATGTTTTTATTTCTGTATTTGATTCTGTTGTTGTTTCTGTGTTGTAAAGCACTTTGGATCGCCTTGCTGCTGAAAAGTGCTATATAAATAAATTTCACTTCACTTCACTTCACTTCTATCAAGGAAAGAAGAAGTCAGATGTGAACACCATCCAGAAACACTGCTGTCTTCTCTGAACCAAAGCTCATTTAAAATGGACTGAGGCAAAGTTGAAAACTTTTCTGCGGTCAGACAAATCAAAATTTGAAACTTGTTTTGGAAACCATAACCCCTCCCCCAACACACACACACACACACACACACACACACACACTCTATTGTGTGCTGTTTTGCTGATGCATTTTCTATTACAGTACTTTTATAGTGTATTGGTCTATGCCTTTGCGGCTGAAAGAATGTGAATTTCCCCGCTAAAAGACAAATAAAGGTTCCTGTTTTTCTAATCTATTCCTTTAAAATGTGGCTGGATTGGCACAAATTTGGAAAACCTCCTTTATAGCAATCATGATGATAATACACTTTCAGTAGTCACCAAATAGGTTTTTTCTATTTTTCTATTTTATTCCATTTCTGTCTCCCAAGATGCCCTTCTGCACCCTTAGTACATTTTATATATCAGTAGCATGTTCTCACAAAAACCCTATCATGTACATTCAAGATTGCACGCTCTGAACCCCACTTTCTCACGAGCCTCACAGACTGTGTCAGAGTGCAGCTAAGTGCTACAAGATTGTGGCATGTGATCTTGTAGTGTGGATTGGTATTTTCAATAAAGTGTTAAGAGCATAGTTCACGGCATGTCCAAGTGGGAGGAGACCCTGGGCAAGACACAGGACACGCTGGAGACTATTTTTCTCAGCTGGCCTGGGAACGCCTTGGAATCCTTCTAGAAGAGCTGGAAGAGGTGGCTGTGGAGAGAGATGTCCGGGCTTCCTTGCTTAAGCTGCTGCCCCTGCAGCCTAACTCTGAAATAAGCAGCAGATAATGAATGAATGGATGGGTTAAGAATGTGGTGCAATCCTATTGGTTGATGTGATGCATGTAGCTGCTACATGGCCATGAGCGTTGCGATAGCTTACTTGTAACGCTGCCAGTACAGTGTGCATGTGATGTGGTTGTAGCCTATGCATTAAGGTAGCATAGCCTGTTGTTCTTTAGATTCTTGACAACCAAGCCACACTGGTGCACACAGGCCTGAAGAGCTCACCAAGTCCTTGCAAAGACCATTAGCAGTGTAGCGGGTTTTCACGTTGTAGTGTGTTCTTCATCTAAAGTGGGTTCAGGGGTGGGGGTGTAATGGGGTCATGTATGAGCAAGTCAAACAGGGTTATAAAAATTGATGAAAACTACACTATTCTTACAAGAGAAGGTTAATAATAAAATGTCTTTGCTGTCAGATATGAAGGTGTTTATTTTCTAATAACCATAGTTTGTGTGCTTTGTATCAGTTTACATTGACTCTGTGGAGATTAGAGCAGTAGTGTGAATATTTTGGCACAGTTCATGTCTGAACTGTCAAAAGGCAAAAGATGTGTTGAGATCAAATTATACACATGTTGCGGGTTTTCTGGAGATGACTCAAATCCACACACACAGACATCAAACACATAATAATAAATTTAATGTTCTAAAATGTCCAAAGGCAAAACACTGATTTAAATTTGTTTTTTTAAACCATCCTGTAACTTGTCTTGTCTGTACAGTGTTTGACTGTCTTTTTAGGATATCACTTGTTTATTCCTTGTCCAAGAAGTGACTGTATTGCCGAAGTGCTGACACAATCATTTGCATAAACGTGCAGTTGGAATTTTATTTATCTCTGTCATCTCAAACATCCTTTTATTATTTGTTCTCTGCTCCTGAGTGAACTCCAGCAGACAGTGTGTCTCTTTCATCGCTCCTCTTCATTACCTCTGTTTCTGCGTGTGTCACTGCCAACAGACAATGACAACAATACCATCAGCTGCCAAACCCGCAGCCATAATTACAGCTCTAACAGGGAGAGACTGCCCTCTTGTCAGTTAGAGACAGCAGCTACAGTCAAACACACCTGGGTGAATGTCTCTGAGGTGACGAAAGACAAATGTGGTGGTGAAGTGTGGCGCCAGGCCACTGAGTACACTCAAAGTCCTGTAATCTGGGAATCCTGGAGGAAATGAGCAGGAAAGGAACTTCCTGAACTGTCATATCTGTAGGTACACATTCATACTTTGTATTGTCACAGCTCCAACCTTCCAGGCCCAACAGCAGACAGAAACTGGACAGCTCTTAATGTGACGTATGTCATTTAAAGCAGCACGTAACATCATAACAATGCCTGGGTGTGTTCTCATAACCACTCCTATTTCTGCAGGCAGCAATTGTTGCAGAAAGTCCTAATATGTCTTAGTAAAAGTACACTACTCAAAAAAATAAAGGGAACACTCAAATAACACATCCCGAATGAATGAAATATTTTCATTGAATACTTTGTTCTGTACAAAGTTGAATGTGCCGACAACAAAATCATACAAAAATCATCAATGGAAATAAAATTTATTAACCAATGGAGGCCTGGATTTAGAGTCACGCACAAAATGAAAGTGAAAAAACACACTACAGCCTGATCCAACTTTGATGTAATGTTCTTAAAACACATCAAAATGATGCTCAGTATTGTGTGTGGCCTCCGCGTGCCTGTATGACCTCCCAACAACACCTGGGCATGCTCCTGATGAGTTGGCGGATGGTCTCCCGAGGGTTCTCCTCCCAGACCAGGACTAAAGCATCCGGCAACTCCTGGACAATCTGTGGTGCAACGTGACACTGGTGGATGGAGCGAGACATGATGTCCCAGATCTGCTCAATCAGATTCAGGTCTGGGGAACGAGCGGGCCAATCCATAGCTTCAATGCCTTCATCTTGCAGGAACTGTTGACACATGAGGTCTAGCATTGTCCTGCATAAGGAGGAACCCAGGGCCAACTGCACCAGCATATGGTCTCACCTAATGGCAGTCATGCTACCTCTGGCGAGCACATGGAGAGCTGTGCGGCCCTCCAAAGAAATACCACCCTACTCCATTACTGACCCACTGCCAAATCGGTCATGCTGAAGGATGTTGCAGGCAGCAGATCGCTCTCCACGGCGTCTCCAGACTCTGTCACTTCTGTCACATGTGCTCAGTGTGAATCTGCTTTCATCTGTGAAGAGCACAGGGGGCCAGTGGCGAATTTGCCAATCCTGGTGTTCTCTGGCAAATACCAAGTGTCCTGCACGGTGCTGGGCTGTGAGCACAACCCCCATCTGTGGACGTCGGGCCCTCATACCATCCTCATGGAGTCAGTTTCTAACTGTTTGTGCAGACACATGCACATTTGTGACCTGCTGGAAGTCATTTTGCAGGGCTCTGGCAGTGCTCTTCGCACAAAGACGGTGGTAGCAGTCCTGCTGCTGGGTTGTTGCCCTCCTTCGGCCTCCTCCACGTCTCCTGGTGTACTGGCCTGTCTCCTGGTAGCGCCTCCAGCCTCTGGACACTACGCTGACAGACACAGCAAACCTTCTTGCCACAGCTCGCATTGATGTGCCATCCTGGATGAGCTGCACTACCTGAGCCACTTGTGTTGTAGAGTCCGTCTCATGCTACCACGAGTGTGAAAGCACCACCAACATTCAAAAGTGACCAAAACATCAGCCAGAAAGCAAAGGTACTGAGAAGTGGTCTGTGGTCCCCACCTGTAGAACCACTGCTTTATTAAGTGTCTTGCTAATTACCAATAATTTCTACCTGTTGTCTATTCCATTTGCACAACAGCATGTGAAATTGATTGCCAATCAGTGTTGCTTCCTAAGTGGACAGTTTGCTTTCACAGACGTTTGATTTACTTGGACTTACATTGTGTTGTTTAAGTGATCCCTTTATTTTTTTTGAGCAGTGTATAAATGTCAGACAATAAATTTAATCCAACTTGTTAAGGATTTTTTTCCCATTAACACAGTGTCAGGTTTGGTGAGTGAGGTGAACCCAATATGCAGGCTCAAACTCGGAGGAGCTCAAAGAAAAACTAGTTTATTTATTACAGAAACTAAATAACAAAAGCTTAAAAAGAACCAGGGTTGCAAAGACATGAGAGACAAGACATGAGGATAGCCAGACAGCACATGTGAGTGACAATGAACCAGTGGGGAGGTGAAGGAGATGAACAGGTTTTAAAGGCTGAGGGTGGTTGTAAGCGGACACAGGTGACTGATTAGAAACGAGGGACAGGTGTGGGTGGTTGAGGCAGGCTGACAGGTACTGAGCAGAGGAAAGGTGAATAATAACAGGGAACACAAAGGGCACAGGGAGCAAAACACCAAATATGCACACAAACCAAATAACAGAATTAAAGAAACAATCAATCTAATACAAAAACAAACTACCCAAATCCTGACACACAGTATCAGAATAAAAATATGTTTTGTAAGTAGGAGTTTTTTATATTTAAAGCTTTAGGAATAAGATAAATAAATGGAGAAATCCTTCTCTTTATTTTACTAGATGTTATTGCATCCCTAGTTCCAAAAAGATTTGGACATTATGCAAATCTATATTTTTTTCACAATGGAGCATAAATGTATCAAAAGTTTAAACAAAAATAATTTAGACAATTTTTAGGACAATAATAAGGTATTTGGAATTTGATGGCAGTGACACTGAGGGCCCAAAGATCACCCCCACCAGATATTGACTTTCAGCTTTGTCCTTTGACCTCAGAGATTCTGCAGATTATTTGATTTATATGATGATATTTTGAACTGTAGATGATGGGACATTCAAAGCCTCTGAAACTTTCCAAGGGGGAACATTATTCTGAAATTGTTCTACTACTTTTAGATGCAGTTTTTTGCAGGCTGGTGAACCTCTGCTTATCTTTACATCTGAGAGATTCAGGCTCAGTCCTCTTACTGAACTGTTGCCAATTAACCTTATTAGTTGTAAAATGTTATTCCTTCTGTTTCTTATTTGTACCAATAACATATAGTCTTTTGTTGCCCCTGTCTAAACTTTTTTGAGATGTGTTGCTTCCATCAAATTCAAAATAATCTGTTTTTTAATGGTACAATTTTTTAGTTTATAGTTCTGTTTACATAGTTCCATTATAAATAAAATATGGATTTATGAGATTTGCTAATATTTGCATTCTGTTTTTATTTACATTTTACTCAGCATCCCAACTTTTTCCAGAATTGGAGTTGTTCTCGGACTTGTCCAGGGTGTACCCCACCTCTTGCCTGATGACTGCACGAAACCAGTTCCCAGAGTCCACTAAAAACCTCAAAGTTCCTCTAAGTTTATGAATATAAATGTTTGATTAATACTGCATTCTAGTATTATATTAATAACATTATCTTTTTAGATATATTTAATGAAAACCTTTGTTTCTAAAGATTGCATGAGACTTATGCTAAAGTAGGTGCTCTGAATTTTTGGTGCTTGCGGGGCTAAACTGTAAAGACTACATGAAAAGCCAAGTAATTACAGAACTATGTAATAATTTGAATATGAGTAAAGTAGGTCAACATAATAACTGAGATAGTGATCAAACCCATTTACAATCCTTGTGATAATCTGATACTACTAAAATATCAGTTACTGTAAAACATGCAGCAACATGATTCTTCTCAGGCTACACAGGTCTAAATCACAAGCTGTACCTTATTAAAAAAAAACCACACAAATATGTACAACTTCAAGTTTTATCTGCAGATACTGGAGCATATGGCTTATTGTGCACGTTTTATCAACAAGTGAACAAAAAACATACATAGATTAAAAATCAGGTTAAAGTGTGGCAGATTAACTCCATCAGAAGCAGCTGTCTGTTTGCAGCAAAAAAGGACAATAATTTAAAGTAACTGGAGCTCGGGAGGAATATTTAAAACCTCTCTGCATTTTTAAGACTTTAATTACATCCAAAAGAAGAACTTGCACACTGATCAGGAGGAATGAATCATGTATGAAACCATGACATGTAGGAGATTCAACAACTTAGTATTTCATGGAAGAAGTTGATCTATAGTGTCAGTCAGTCCTGTTGTACTTTGAGGCGTCCCTTATCCATCTTTTAGATATATGATAAAAGATCAAGTTTGTGGTGATTTATTTTATTTTGGAACATAGCTGTTTCAGTCACTTACTGTATATGCCCAATGTAACAAAGTAATTTATTATATTTGTGCATACTCAGTTTTGTTTAGGCACCAAAACCACAAGGTTAAATGAAATGTTCGGACAAAGTGAAAAGGGTTTCTTTAAAAGTTACAGTATAAATAATTCCTACCTTACCCATTGTAGAAGCTTCTTGTATGACTTCAATTTGAAGATATTGTTGGGATTCTGGTGTCTGTGTCTGTGTGTGAGTGAGAGATCTGCTTTCAGAGGAGATCTTTGCTGGGAGCTCTGCTGGTGCTGTGCTGCCAGCACAACAGGTGGCAATCACCTCATCAGCAGGCTGGTGAATATAAGCAGCTGCAGAGCCTTCATTCTTCGCAGGATGATTAACCTTGACTGTATTTTCAAGCCTCACTTGAGCTCTAGTGCATTTTGAAGCCTTGTAAATATTTTGATCTCTCAAGTCATCTTTCCTTCTGTGTTCCAGATTGCTGCTCCTGTAGTCCTGTTCACCACTCACCTGGCTCACCTGGCTGTTCTCCTGGCTGCTGCAGTTCGCAAACCACCATCGCTTTCATCTCCTCACCGGCCTGCCCGCTCTCTAGCTGCAGATTTCTCCTGGACTAACCATTTAGGCTCGCACCAGAACCCACCTTCCCCCCAGATGCTCAAAACCAGTCCTGGATCATTGTAAGCTCTTCCTCGCACCATTTATCCATTAATCTTTCTCTATTCCTTGCTTAACTTATCTCTCCTCTCTCCAGACATACCTGAATCCAGACCAAGCACATTTAATCCTTGTAAATATTGTAAAAAAAAATTCATCCTTTACCACTTGTGTCCTGGTGATTCTGCATGTGGGTCAAGAAATCATTCCCCAATTATAGAGTTTACATCCAACAGGACTGATGAGATAAAGACAAATCTTATTACAGCTAAAACAAAAGAGGATTATTCCTGTCTTCAAACTCTGATCTATTGATTCATGTAAAAGCTATTTTATAAACTTTTACATCGCAGTTACTTTTGTTTACTCCTTGAGATTTTTTTCATTTAACAATTTGGTTCATAAACACTGTTGAATGATGTCTCCTTTGAACCCTCAGTCTATCATTGCCACCATAATCTATATACATGTAGATATATCTGTATATCTATATGGACATATCTATATATAGTTAAATATGCATTTTATATAGATACAAAAAACTCCCATTTCGCCCTATTTTTTGCACGTGTGGTTCCACTTCACTTCAAGCTCATTTTTTCTACCAGAGGCCTGGGAGCTTGAGTATTCTGTGCAACATACTGGTGATTAAAATAACTTTCACATTTATCTTTAGAAAGTTTATTACTAAACACCATTTTGTCACAAAGACAACACACTGTAGCATAACTATATGTTCTTGTAAATATAGCTGTTTAAGTAGAAAAGAATCAGGGAACCTGATTGTGTTATTTTTGGATTAATTTAATGCAGTTCACAAAATCAGATGGAATTTATGTATTAGTTAATTCTTTGTGAATTTGACCAAGTTTTCCTGCAGAGCTTTCACGTTCTATTAGTCTGAGCGTTAGCATGAGCCTCTCAGATCAGGACCGCACTCGGCCTGTTTACACTGACACTAATCACTTATCCCTCGCTGAAGTTCTGCTAAAACCATCAGACACATGGAAGCAATTCAGTGCATGCACAACACCAGCGTCATCCTGAAAAACAATCTGTTACTAAGGCAACAGGTGATGTCGTCCACATTTGAAGCAGAAGCAGGAATTAATTATGAGTGTCCTATCACTGAAAACTGAGTTTATGGACCAAGCAGAGGTTTGGAGAAACAACAGTAAAGATTACATCAGTGTCCACACGTGCACGGTATCGAGAATTAAAGCCAGTGTGCTTGTTTGGCCAGGCTGCCTAAAATATGTCAGGATGTAATGTGTTGCAGATATCAATGTGTTTGTGCTAAAAAGAAAAATGATTTCAGAGACACGTAATAAGCTTCAGGTATGAATGTGTATTAAAGCTCTACAGACTTATTCTTGTCAAACTTTCATGAAGACCATTAAATTAACTTCATATGCTTATAAAATGATGACTGTGGTGGGGGGTAGCTTTAGGAAAAACAGTGTGGTTTTATCATAAAGTCTCACACTGTAAATATTTGAGGAGGGTGGATTTTTTCTGGTGTGTCCTTGCCTTATTGGCCGGAACAAGAGGCCACGTGAGACTACTGCACGTGCCATATAATGTGACATCTTGGTATGGTATTGCCAAATGTAGGTCATTCTGTTCAGGGAGGGGGAGCTGCTAATTGAATAGAGCTACTTTCACTGAGTGTAAAATGAACTCTTTACTCCACTCTGTGCCAGTGTCACCACATTCTTTACGATGTAATCCCATATCTCAACTTCCAGATGATCATAAATCCTTAAACTACAACTCACCCAGTGTGTGACCAGAATATTTAGTATAAAATATTTAAGAAAAAAAATGGTTTGCCATCATTCCAGTTGTCCAATGTTTGAGCAATCTTTATGTGGTACTATAATGATGCAATCAGGACGAGTGCATGCTATACACAGGAATTTTACAAACAAATGAAGCTGACCTTGGCTTTAGGCTCTGCTGATGAACAAACATCGAGAACTGCCAGCAGGATGAGGTTACAACACACCTGATGAACATCAATGGACATTCCTAAACTGAGACTCATGTGTGTTTAATACTTAACCCTGCTGATAATAAAAAGGTTTAGATCAGAAAGATCAGAAAGGAGATTTTGTTTTGCTGACTCACGGGACCATGTGTTGGAGCTTCAGAACCTGGTGTTGTTAGACTAAAGTATCATAGCAGATTTACAGCAGAAATACCTTTTTTGTAGGATTTCTAGTTCTGCTTCCTTGATTTTTGGAGGAAGAAGGTGGGAAGTAAAAGGTGGAAAGATCAGTGGACCAGCAGAAATCGCTTCCGGGACTTTCTGGGTGCCAGCATCCAGAAGGATAATGATTAACGGGGAATGACTGGTCCTGGCTGGACTTAAGCTTGTGTCAGGTTTTGCCATAAATAGAGCCTGAGCACTTTTTTCTTAAAGTCTTTCTTTGTTTCCTGGTCTTATCTGCATTCAGAGTGTTCTGGTGTTCATTATTTCCTTTTTGCTGCCACTTTCTTTTGTCAATATTTCTCTCTTTTTGTTTAAGTGGACATTTTTGTAAAAGCCACTTCAGTCTCGTTCAGTGTCCTCCTCCTCTTCCCTAACTGTGCCTTGGTTACAGGAGTTTAAATAAAACTCAAATGGTTATTCACAAGTTCAAAGTCTCTAAAGTTGTATTTAGGTTGAAAATTAAACAATTTAAACTTGTGTATTTTAGTGTTAAGTTGAGCATTTTAACATGAGGATTTAAAGCAGTCAGCTTGGTTTTGATGTATCTTTTCTTTCCCACAGATTTGTTTGAATTTCCAACTAGAGGGGTTCCTGTTTGATAAAATAAAACTGGAAGAGTCCATCTAAAAACTTATTGGGTCAGTGACTGGTACTGATTTCCACGAAAAGACAATTAGAAAATTTTTGAAAAATGATAAGTTATCAGTCAGTTTGAAGCTGATAAAACTAGAATACTTAATTACTATTTATTTCAATTGAAAGCTTGGCTAGAAAAGAATATACTATATTTAAAGACAAGCA
The DNA here is from genome assembly GCF_001649575.2 of Kryptolebias marmoratus. Taxonomy (NCBI): domain Eukaryota; kingdom Metazoa; phylum Chordata; class Actinopteri; order Cyprinodontiformes; family Rivulidae; genus Kryptolebias; species Kryptolebias marmoratus. The sequence continues at coordinate 23,373,603 of NC_051435.1, read as the reverse complement.
TATTTATATAAAGTGTTTTTGAAGTTTTTGACATGTGTTCAGTTTATAGGCTGTGAGAAGTGGGCAGGCAGGGAAAAACGTTCAAATTTTGAGACCCTGGAAAAGTAAAAAAAAAAAAGGAAAAATTTAAATTCATATGGTGAGGCAGGTGTATCTGTCATGATTATTACAGTGTACATATTAATATAAATTGGGATGTAATACAGGATGTGAGCACCTTAAATTTGATCACAAATATCGTCTAAAATAGCAGTTATTTGACATGTTCATCTTCTAGAAAAAAGGATATGCATTGTGTAGTTATTGGATATTAAATGTTATAAATTTGAACTATGTCCCCTCTGTCACAAGGCGTGGAGACGGAGGTGAACCCAGAGTGCAGACTCATGTTTAAAAATAAAACAAATTTATTAAAGCAAAATATAACAAAAACAAAAGGCTGACTTGGCAGCAAAAACTACTATAACTAAATTACAAAAAGCAACACAAGGCATGGAGGAACGAGAAACACAACAAGCGTGACAAAATGGAACGAAATGACCCAGTGAGGAGTGAAGAACAGAGACCGGTTTTAAAAGACTGAGGGAGGGATGAATATTGGCTGCAGTTGTGACACAACAAGGAACAGGTGAGGTGGGCGTGGCAGGCATGAACCGGAAAACTACTGGGGAGGTGAAAGTGACAAGACATAAACACAAATCCAAAAGACAAACAAAGCAGAACAAGAACTACAAAACCACCAAACAAAACCCCAAAACTATGACACCCTCTGCAAAATCATCACATTAATATGGGAGCTATAGTGCCTGGGACATTAGCCCCTGGTAGGGTCTCCCATGGCAAACTGGTCTCAGGTGAGGGGTCAGCCTAAGAGCAATTCTAAAACCCAGATGGGCAAACACCATAATCATCAGTGTACCTCACCTGGAAAAGGGAAACTGGGCCACTCCCAGCAGGGATGGAGGCTATAAAGCTAATGAAGGAAGTTTTTAGGGCTTGGCTGTCCTTGAGAACTCCCAAAGCAGAAGACAGGTACAGGGTGACCAGAAGGACTGCAGCTTCTGTGGTTGTGGATGCAAAACCTCACGGAAGGAATTTGGAGAGGCCATGGAGAAGGACTTTTGGTTGGCCTCAAGGAGGTTCTAGCAAACCGTTGGATGATTCAGAATGGAAAGTGGGCCCCTACTAAAGCTATGCTTGGTCTAGGTAAGGAACTGCTGACCGGGACAGGGAATACATGAGCACTTGTAGGTTTTCCTTAATCCGGCTACCATATCCACCTTTGAAGAGGCAGAGTCTGAGCACTTGGGGGAAGATGAGTCCTTTACCATAGCAGAGGTCACCAAAGTAATCAAAAAGCTCCCTGGTGGCAGGGAGCCAGGGGTGCACAAGATTCAGATTCACCCTAAGTTGCTAAAGCTCTGGACGTTGTGGGTCTGCCACTGTTGACATGTCTCTTTAATGTCACATGGAGGATCCTATTTTTAAACAGGGGAATGTGTTTCAACTATCGGGGCTCACACTTCTAGGAGGCAGAGGGTGTTGAAAGGGAGGCGGTGGAGAGGAGTGTGTCTGGTTTAGAAACCTCAGGGTCTGGTCTGTTTTTTGCAGATGATGTGATTCTGTTGGTGTCTTCATGCCATGACCTTTAGCATGCAGTGGGATGGTTTGCAGCTGAGTGTGAAGCGGTTGGGATGAGTCAGATCCTCAAAGTCTGAGGTCATGGTTCTCAATTAGAAATGGGTGGAATGCTCCCTCTGGGTCAGGAGTAAGTGACACGATTTCTGATATTTGCCAAACGTGAGCACCCAAGAGACGGACAGACACAGGAGACAAATTATTGCCAGATTTCCACAGTAAGTCCCTGCCTTATAGGGAGGAGTTCAAGTATCTGGAAGTCTTGTTCATGAATGATGGTAGAATGGAGAGGGAGATAGATCAGCGGATCAGGGCCTCGTCTGCAGTAATGAAGGCATTGCTTCGATAGGTCGTGGTAAAGAAGTTGAGTCGAAAGGCAGAACTCTCGATTTACTGGTCCATCTACGTTCCAAACCTCACCTATGTCATGAGATTTGGATAATGACCGAAAGAATGAGATTCCAGTTACAAGTGGCTGAAATAAGCTTCCTTTGTTGGGTGGCCAGGCTCAGCCTTAGAGATAAGGTGAGGAGCTCCATCATCTGGGAGCAGCTTGGAGTGGAGCTGCTGCTCCTTTTCATTGGAAAGGGATGTCTGGGTTTCTCTCCTGGACTTGTTGCCTCCCCGACCACGGATAAGTGGTAGAAGGTGGATGGATGGATGGATGGATAAATCGGAATTAATTTTTTTCTGAATGAAAATAAACACAGCTGGATATTTTGGATCAGAGAGCCTCATTAGGACTTTCATTTTTAGCTGGTTTCATGTGTTTGCTAAACACAGAGATATCCTGTGTGTGATATCAACACAAAGAAGACAGCTCACACAACCTCACAAGGTTATACAAGTCTTATCTAACATCTTAAAAGTGCCACATCAGGCTGAATGAATTGGGTATCAAACCTTTCATTAAATTCAATATTGTTAAATGACAGATTTTCATTGTTATGACTGATTTACATTATTAACAGCTGTACATAATTCCACCATCTACACAATAATAAAGCAGTTGAAAACAAATTGATGTTCCTATTAGTAATACTGACATCAATAAAGTAATTTCCCTCATGGAAATATTTAAGTATGTACTGAAGTATTTTCTATTCTACTCTATTCTAATAGTTCAGATCTATTGAAATGAGGTTTAGTGAGAATGTTATGAACAACGAATATCTTATCTGCTCTCGATAGCTCTTTGGATTGATTTTACTTTAAAGAAATAAAGTTCAATTCTGACTGGATTGATGAGCTAATGGCTAATCCAAGTGGTGCTAAGACCAAAGTGGATTGCAAAGTTGTTAAGTTGGCCTTGAGTAAATATTGTATGTTTTTTTTTTTTCATTTTAATGCAATGACACAACAACTTTGTGAAGCGCTGAGAAGAAATTGTGTTCAGTCGGTACTAGATGTAGGATGCTACAGTTCTGCTTTGTGTTTGGGTCCAGCACTCTGTGGACCATCAGGGTGGATGCTGAAATATGAGGATAACTTTAAGTTTGAAGTTCTACATCTCTTGATTTGGTATTTCATGTACTTTAAAATCTGTAAGAAAAAGTCTATTAGTATCAGATTCTCATCTCAGCTTTAAAATAAAAATTGCAGTGAGTCTAAGGTGTCACATGCAAACCCAAAGGGAGCTTTTGTATTTTACCATCTGCTTCATCCCTGATATTTTATTCTACACCTCCAGATGCTCCCATGCAGAACCTCAGCCTTGTTCCCAATAACACTGCGATAATAGCAACTTGTGCATTCCAAACGAGTAAAGGGATGGGGGCTTCTATAGCTTCTGATTAAGTTCCCACTACTCTGAACAACACAGCACCAGTAAGAAGCAGTAAAGTTTCACAAATGCAGAAGACATCCCATTATTAGTGTTTTCTGTGAAAGGTTGGAGTACAGCAACGGCATGATCACAGGTTATCTCAGCAAGTGTTTTCCCAAGACACACTGCCCAGCATGTTGGAGATGTTCCCTGCTTTAACATTCCGGATTCAGATGATTACATGAGTGCTCAAGCAGGGAAACATCTAAACATGCAGGGCAGCGTGGCATGAGGACCATGGTTGAAAAACACTAGAATATGATGAAAAGACTTAATATGTGCCAAATAAGCTAAAAACATGCATTTATTTTTACTGCTAATTCAATAAATAAGTTTTAATACAAGTTACATTTTGTGTTTACTCTGTCATTTAGCTTGACTGAATTTTGAATTCTGAATTTTCCAATTTTAGCTTTCTTTTCTATGTACCATCTTTAGGCATCTGGGAGAAGTTTGTCGCGATATAGTCCTCCTTTGTTTTGAGCTGCTTTTCAGCGTAAAGCAGGAGAATACAGCGGTAACACCGGAATACTGTTTGTTTTGGTCTGTGGCCTTCAAAGATGGCGCCGACCGACTGCCCGAGAAGTAAGTGCCCCACAACATCACTGTGCAGTGACGTCGATTCCAAAGCTCTATTGTGGCCACACAATACACACACCCCAGAGGAGTCTCCCCCTGCCCAGAGAAACACTGTCATTCTATTGGCTGGAACGGTTGCTAGGCGACAGTGCTCAGATCCACGAGAGAGCAGAAAAAAATCTGGGAGGGAGCAGAGAGGTTTGCAAGAGCAGATCCGATCCATGAGAGAGAGAGAAGTTTTGCGCGCAAGGAGAACATCTGAGCGCGAACACAAAGATTTGAGAGAGAAAAGAGAATATTTGAAAGAGAGCAGAAGTTTTGAGTGCAAGCGTTAAAAGTTTTGAAAGCAAGAGATGAAATACTGCTTGCAAATCGAATATTTGCGCTCTCGACTTATGGCAGATTCCTTCTCCCATACTTTTTCCTTTTCTCGTAAAAGTTGCAACATGTTTGCCAAGGCTGCGTTTGAATCCCGCTGACAGGATATTTTGTTTGTTAAAGTAAATTATGAAATGTATCCCTGTAATTAACTGCGGCATTTAGGTTAAACTGGGAAATACAATCCTATAATTACCTCAGAACATTTGGGTCACACGTGAAATGTAGCCTCACGTTGTACCATTGACATTAGGTGAAACTGTGAAATGTTTCCCTGTAATTAACTTCAAACGAGTCAGTGAAAAGAAAAAAAATGCTTAATTTATTAACTTGGCAGTCTCCGAAGTCTTTACCTGTCAGATTTGAAACTTTATAAGGTGTGTGTTACAGTGAAAAGCAGCATGTGGAGATATTTGAAGGCAGATGTGTGTATTCACTCCTTTAGTCTGTTATTACAGTGCAGCAAGGGGAAAAAAATGTATGAAGGTGCATGATCGGAAGTGTTTCATGACAAAATAGCAAGGATGATGAAAAGAAAAGAATGCATGCAGAACAGAAAAATTAAAACAGAGCAGATGTTTACCAAAAAAGCTAGAAGTTTGAGACATACAGTGTTAGTTTTTTTCACATCTATTTTGGAACAGAAATTATTGCAGCTGTTTGCAGTTTTGAAGCTTTTGCCAAAACGTGCTGTGATCTGCCAAAAGGGATCAGGCAGTTTTCTAACCTAAATCTGTCACTTTTGGAATCTAATTTTACTGTAGTATTTTCTGGTGTTCTGTTGATAAGTGCCACAATGAAAACACTAAATTCAGTTTGGGTCATTATAGCAAATTTTCGAAACAGTGTTTGCATCTTTAAACACAAGAGCACTGAGGAGATAAAAACAGACATGGTGGCGACCGATGCAGGGTGACCTGATGACACCCACTGAAATGGCTTTGATGAAGACATGATCGTGTCCTTCTTCAGACCCAGCCTGCAGCAGCATCTGTCTGTCTGTCCATGTGTTATCTGCCCACTGGAAGGACACAGGCACAGCAGGGTTACTGAGTTTAGGTATTGTCAGCCTGCATTTTGTCACACAGAAACAGACACACATGCTTATGAGAGTATGTTACACTGTACATAATAATTTCTAGATGACTTTACCTTTATTTTCAAACTAAACACTTACCTACCCCCTAGAATTTGAGGAGAAGACTAAGTATGTAAACTGGCTGAGGTAATATCATTGTATGAAATGCCAACCTATATAATACAATAAACTTCCTTTTTCAGAACTTTTTAAGCCTACTTTCTAACACATTTCTAAACCTATACACATACATAAATTTCACTAAATGTGTAGTCTGTTTTGGTTGAATTATGTTACTGTACTTGTTGTGCAGTGCTGCACACATGCATGTCATGCAGCTTTTTGTGTTGCAGGAAGTACAATAATGTTTCAGCTGTTGTTCCAGCCTAAAGAGTAACAGTATAAGTTGACTTGACTGGTTCTGACATGTTACAGCTTTCTAATGAAGTCTGATGTGTTGATGAAGCTGGGTGCTCCTGTCAAGACAAAAACAACCAGCAGCATCACTTCTGGGAAAAAGATCAGGTCATGCTGATGTTGGTTAATGTGAACAGATGTTTTTTTTTTTTTAGAATTTTTATTAGAGCCGAAAGAAGGTGAGAAAATACATATATGTATATGAACACACATTCACATATACAGACACAATACCTCTCATTTTGGACACATAATGAACGATACATAGTGCAATGTTAACGAGGCATTGTAAAGAAATAAAAGTTCCGAAATTACAATCCAACAGTTACAGCTCCCCACCCAACCCTCCTCCAACCCTCCCATAAAAGGAAAAAAAATAAATAAATAAAAGAAAACAAAACAAACCAATCCCCCCCATCTCAGCTCAAAGTCAACCTGATAGAAGAGAAAATAGACAAATAAATATGTCATTAATCCGATATGACTACCCATATTTATAACCAAAACAATATTCAGCGACAGGCACCTTCAGTCGGGCAAAGCCCTCAAGTTGGAAAAATAAGAAAGAAAACATTGCCATTTTTGGTAGAACTTCTGTGTAGACCCTCGAAGGGTGTATTTGATTTTCTCAAGCTTAAGAAAAAACATCATGTCTTTAACCCAGAGGGATATTGAGGGACATTTTTCAGACTTCCAGTGTAACAGTAAAGTACGTCTAGCCAATAATGATGTAAAAGCAACAATTTCCAATTGAGCAGGGCTTAGCTCTGAGGCGGGGTTGAGGATACCGAATATGGCGACCAATGGACAAGGTTGCAAATTAACACTCAGGACAGAGGACATAATTGTGAAGTAATTGGACCAAAAATTATATAATTTGGGACAAAGAAAGAACATGTGGCCAAGATTGCATGGGGAGCCTTTGCATTTATCACATATATCCACCACATCCGGGTAAATCCGAGAAAGCCTAGATTTAGAAAAATGGATCCTATGTACAACCTTAAATTGGATCAAACTGAGACGAGCACAGGAAGAGGAAGATCGGATTCTATCAATTGCATCATCCCAATTATCTTGGGTCAGCTGGATTCCCAACTCCTTCTCCCATGCATTTATAATCTTGACGCTTGAATCCACTTTTAGCTTTAAAATAAAACTATAAATCTTAGAAATCGTGCCTTTCTGAAGCGGATTGTATGCAACAATCTTTTCCCAGGGCTGTTCAGGGGGCATAGAAGGAAAATTAGGAAAACATTTAGAGACAAAATTCCGAATTTGTAAGTATCGAAACAAATGTGTACCGGGTAAACTATATTTGGAAGATAAATCCGCAAAGCTATCAAATACTCCTGATGCATATAGGTTTCTTATTTGTTTTAAACCTCTGTCATGCCAAACTGAAAACGATGGGTCAGAAAGAGATGGAGGAAACAAATGGTTGTTAATCAAGGGGGATAAAGATGAGGCAGCAGCAAACTTAAAGTGCCTTCTAAATTGAAACCAGACTTTCAGCGTGTTAAGTACAACTTGATTATTAGTGTAAAGAGAGGGTTTAATAGGTAGCGAGGAAAAAATTAGACCAGATAGTGAAGACCCAGTACACGACGATAGCTCCAATTTACACCAAGGAGAGCTGGACAATTTTAACCAATAATTGATTTTGTGTATGTGAGCAGCCCAATAATATGATTGAAAATCAGGCAATGCAAGCCCGCCACTGAGTTTGCATCTTTGCAATAATGTTTTACGAACTCGAGGAGATTTCCCTTTCCCAATAAAGCCATTAATCAACCTATCCAAGGAATCAAAAAAGATTTTAGGCATAAAAAGAGGAATAGACTGAAATAAAAAGAGAAATTTGGGTAAGACATTCATCTTGACTATATTAATTCTACCCAAAAGGGAGAGGGGAAGATTACCCCAACTCTGGAAATCTGATGCTGTTTTTGTTATAAGAGGCGAAAAGTTAGCAGAAGCAAGGCCAGATAAAGAACGTGTCACATTTATACCAAGATATTTAAATCCTGTGGGACTGAGTTTGAAAGGGACGTCAGATTGTTGAAGACCACCAGGAGTAGTTTTTATAGGGAAGCATTCACTCTTTTCCAAATTCAATTTGTAGCCTGAGAAGGAGCTAAAATTATTTAAGATACGCAAGATAGTGGGAACGGAGGTAGTGGGATTGGATACATATAGCAACAGATCATCTGCGTACAAGGACAATTTATATTCTGTTCCATTTCGAAAAATTCCTCTAAAAGAGGGGGATGCACGCAATGCGATGGACAAAGGCTCAATCGCCATAATGAAGAGCAATGGCGATAACGGGCACCCTTGGCGTGTTCCACGCCCAAGAGAGAAATAATCTGAGTATATATCATTCGTGTGGACACTAGCCTTGGGAGATGCATAAAGGAGACGAATCCAAGAAACAAAAGTATCACCAAATCCAAACTTCTTCAAAACCGCGAACAAGTATTCCCACTCTACTCTGTCAAATGCTTTTTCAGCATCAAGGGAAATTACAATTTCGGGTTCATCCGAAGAATGCTTTGAATAGATAACATTGAAAAGAGTGCGTGTATTAAAGAATAATTGACGCCCCTTGATAAAGCCATTTTGCTCCTCAGATATAACCAAAGGAAGGGCCCTCTCCAGTCGAGAAGCTACCAACTTGGCTAGTACCTTTACATCTACATTCAACAGGGACAGTGGTCTGTAAGAACCACATGAAGTTGGGTCCTTGTCTTTTTTGTGAAGTAAAACTATAGTAGCCTGTGTTAATGTTGGAGGTAAAGTCTTACGTTCTAAAGATTCAATAAACATATCCAATAATAGTGGTGCCAATTTTTCTATAAACTTTTTATAAAATTCAATGGGAAACCCATCGGGGCCAGGGGCTTTATTTGACTGCAGGGCTTTTATTGAATTTATTACTTCCACAAGGCTGAGTGAAGAATCCATGCTCCTGGCAGTATCCATATCAATAGCAGGAGTTGATAAATTTTGAAGAAATTCCTTCATTTTATTATCATCTGTGGGAAATTCAGATGAATATAAAGAAGAATAAAATGATTTAAAAGTGTCATTAATTTCGATGGGGTCGTTTGTAATTACCTGTTGGGTATTTTGAATACTAGGTATTATACGAGAGTTAGCTTGACGCCGTAACTGGTGTGCCAGTAAACGGCCAGCTTTGTCACCGTATTCATAGTATGAACCTTTACTGCGTAAAAGTAAGCGTTCAGCTTCCTTGGTGGAAATTAAATCAATCTCTGATTGAACGCCCATACGCTCTTTAAATAATTCTGGTGAAGGATCTGTGGCACATCTTTGATCGAGTTTAGCAATGGCCGTTGCCAGTTCAGTAAGCCTTGAGTTATGCCTTTTATTAGACAGAGACGTGTATGAAATTATTTGTCCTCTGAGATAAGACTTAAGTGTTTCCCATAACAGCGAATGAGAAGTGGAGTCGTTCTTATTAAACAACAGAAACTCATCGATTGCATTAGAAATAAAGCCACAAAATTCTTCATCTGCCAGTAAAAGAGAATTAAACCGCCACAAAGGTCGGCTACGTTTGTAAGATGACAACTGAATGTCTAATACTAATGGAGCATGGTCAGATATTATTATACTCAAATAATCAGAGAAAACTACACACGAATTGAGAGTCTGGTCAATAAAAAAATAATCGATTCTGGAATAAGAGTGATGCACCTTAGAAAAGAAAGAAAATTTTTTCCTGGTTGGGTTTCGACATCTCCACGGGTCAATAAGACCACTCTGCCTCATAAAATCAGAGAATGCTTGGGCCATTAAAGATTTAGTTAAATTTCGGGGATTAGATCGGTCTAAGTTTGGATCAATTACACAGTTTAAGTCTCCCCCTAAAATTAACGAATGCGAATCCAAAAATGGGAGGCTGCTCAATAATCTATTTGCGAACTCAGCATCATCAAAGTTTGGAGCATATACATTTACCAGAAGAACCTTTTTCTGCATTAATGTACCAGCGACTATCACATATCTACCATATTTATCAGCTATGACGTCCGTGGGCGAGAATTGTACTGTTTTACTAATCAAAATGGCTACTCCTCTCGATTTGGAATTAAAATCCGAATGAAAAACCTGGTTCATCCAAGAGCAACGTAACCTATTATGATCCTTGATGCGAAGATGAGTCTCTTGTAGAAACACTACCGAAGGTTTTAACCGCTTGAGGTGGGAAAAGACTTTTGATCTTTTAACAGGGTGACCCATGCCCTTGATATTCCAGCTAATGAAACGAAGAGAAGTGTCTGGTCCTGCCGTACCGGGGTCTACAGCGGTATTAATCATTTAACAAAA
>NC_051435.1:23349185-23356907 GCF_001649575.2 Kryptolebias marmoratus | reverse complement strand
AAAATAAAAACAACCATAAAGAGCTGAGATGGTCTCCCCCGCTACCCATGCCCAAAAATAAACCCATAACAAAACAACACCCAAAGTCCCCATAAAAACAGAACAATGGAGACAGCAGTGCTACACACGGCAGTTATTCACAATCAAATGTGAACACGGAGATAAAGCAGAGCGAAAAAAGCCCGGAAGTGTATTTAACGAAAACCGGCTAATAGCCCCCACCAACCTCCAAATTGGAACATCAGTATGTGCATTATTATACTACTTTATGATTATTATTATTATAATTATATCACAACAAGGTTGGAAACCGCATAGTCCCCACTTAATGGAGAAAAATATTACAAAACAATATCAGTATAGATACACACGAGCATTATTAATTTCTAAACTAAACAGGATATAGCCAAAACTTTAATTACCCAGTGATGTATTAGAGCCTCAGGTCTAAAAAAAAAAGTTAAGAACTACATATACACCCAAACAATCTGTGACCAGGGCTCGTTAAGAGCGAGTCAGGTTCGCTCAGAAATCAGAGTCTGAACGTATTGCTTCGCGTCCTCGGATGCAGTAAACTCCTTTACAACTCCATTGTAAGTAATGCGCAGCTTCGCTGGGTGGAAAAGTCCGTACCTGATGCCTTCGATGCCACGAAGTAGCCGCTTCACCTCATTGAAGGCTGCACGAGCCCGGGCAACCTTAGCAGTGTGATCCGGATAGATCGATATAGTCGCGGCTCCGACTTTAATCCGTTGGCGCTCCCTGGCACGACGTAAAATGTCCAGACAGTCACTATAGTAATGAAGCCTGCACACAATTACTCGAGGTCGTTCGTCTGGTTTGGGTTTGGGTTGAAGAGAGCGATGAGACCGGTCCACCAGCGGTTCCTTTTCCAGCCCGAGCGCTTCCTTCAGCAACGCAGCCACAGCGGTGGGAGAGCAGGAGCCAGCGGCCTCCTCCACGCCGATGATCCTGATATTGTTGCGGCGCGATCTTGACTCTAAGTCCTCACACTTGTCTTCCAACATGGTGACCTTAGCCGTAAGCCGCTCCAGTGTAGTTTTCATACCAGTAATGTCATCAGTGCACCCCGTGAGCGCCTCCTCCACATCCCCCACCGTAGCCGCTAGCTTAACCAGTTTAGCATCAGTAGCGGCATGGTCACTTGCTAGCTGCGCTTTCACAGCCTGTACCTCAGCTTTAATGGATGATAACGCATCTCCAAGAACCTCTTGAAGTTCCTTCTTAATAATGCCAGCGATATCTTCTTTCAAAGATGCCAGTAGTTCAAGCTTGAGGGTGTCGGCTACCGGGTTCATCTGAGTCGGAGCGGTCACAGCACCTGGGTCTGGCGACAAAGAAGCCGAGGCCTGCGAGCATGACTTTAGCTGCGTCTGAATAGTACGAGATTTTCCCCTTCCCGACATTGTTGGTGCAAAAAAAAAAAGATATATTCGTGGGACAAAAGTGCAAAACAATCGACAGAGACTTGGTTTACAAAGAAAAGCACGGTTGAGTAAGCATTTTAAACGAAATTGGCAGGAGCTACCACAAACCACGTCCTACTCCATAGACCGCTCCCCGTTCTCCATTATTAGATGTTTATTCTGAACAGATGTTTTTAAAAGCTGTACAAAGAGTGACCCCCCCACACACACACACACACACACACACAAAGGCAAAGAGAGGGGGAATAATGGTGTTGTATATGATCTACTGCAAAATATTACAATTATAAAGTCAACCTGATGGCAAAACAGCAATTTTTTCTTAAATGTGAAAACTGTTAAATTCTGAGCAAGAAAAATAAATCAGTATATGAATCCTCATTTTACAGAATAGTGTTTTAAAAAATTTGGTGAAACCTCTTATGATCATTCTTCTCACATGTCTGTGAGGCAAAGGTGATCTGTTACAAGTTTATAGTTACGCAAGAGTCATGGGAGTGATGCTGAGGTGTGTGAGCATCTTGTGACCGCTGTAATGAGAGGTCGGGCAAACTTGTTTGTTTTTGGGATGACTGTCCTGATTTCCTCTGGACTTCCTGCTGTGATCCTTAAATAAGGAAACTTGCATAACCTCATAAATAAAAGAAATGGGAGATTTAATGAATCCTGTGTTAACAAACCCCTCATTTTTTTGGGTGGAATCTCTCTTCATTGACTTCCTGCACAAATCAAAACGGCCGACCTCAGCCTTGGTGCACTGATGACAAAAATAACTTTCCTCTTTCCAGCTACCTAAGCCCAGACTGATAGCACTGTGACACTGTTTTATTTTCTGAACATTTTACCTATAGTTAGTTCTCTGCTGCACGTTGCATCTAATCTACAAAGGAGAAATGATGGATCACGTTTGTGTCGGATTTTCTGGTATGCAGTCATAAAAAGAACTCTATTGACAATCAAACTTCACCAATTTAATTTGTAGTTGAATTTCTTGCCTTCACGGAACTGATCAAAAATGAAATCCCTTTGAATGTCTTGTGAGTCACTGTGACGTTACTTTGTGAAATAAATATTTAGGATTGTAAGTCACTTGAGCCTGTATTACTAATTTTTCCTGTAGGTTTTTGTAACCAAGACAAATGCATGAAAAAGCATGTTTTATACATGCACTTGTGCAAAACCAAAAGTTCTTTGTGTTTGTACAAATCTTGTTCAGGTAAATAGTTAAAAAATCCCCAATTTCATTAGGTCTATTGTTTGACTGTTTGGGTACAACACTTCATAGACTGGACCTGAATGTGACAAAATGTGACAAATCAACAATAGCAAAGCAGAGATACAGTTGATAATCTGCCTTTGTGTGATTAACAGGCCTCTGCAGAAATTGAAGACATGCTGAAGGGTAAGTCAACCATTAAATCATCCCAAAGGTTCAGGGTAATCTCAAATGTAATCCCCCCCCCACGTTTTTTGGGGTAAAAATTATCCCCTGGGAATCTGTTTAGCCCCTAGTTCCTACAGTCAAAAAGAATGGTTTAAGTAAAAGGAGCCCCCAGGTTTTGAGGTCAATGAAGCACACTCAAAACCTTTTGAGCGTTTCACATTACATTTCGTCGTTTAATGTTGTTAACTGATAGGAATTGGGGTGAAAAAAACCAAAACAAACATCTGTCATAGTAGACTGTTTTAAATTATGAGTATTTTTTTTGTCATAATTTTGCAAGCTCTAAAAACTGTGCATAGCTGTGGTTTGTATAGATCTTCCTTCCAGCTTTTTCTCGTAAAACACAGAAAATAAGAAACATTTCTGACCTAAATATGTGCCTCATCCCCAATCTGGGAACAAACCCAAGTGACAAACAAGAACCAGCATACTCATCTGTTCGACTCTCTTTTTCAGCTTTCAGTTTACTTCTCGTTTTATAATGTTGTAAATTTTGTAGTGTTTAGTCTAAACACAAATTAATGAAAACAGATTTGTATTTACATTGATATAAAAGATAATCCTGTAATTCCTGCACGTCTTAATAAGTAAGTTTTGCCAGAGTGGACTAAAAAATAAAAGAAGATAAATGATAATTATTTCCATTAATTATAAAATAAAACAATCCATGGCTTGCTTGTTTATAATCTAAATACCATTATGTTAGAGTTTAGTGCAAAGATGAAGACTGTCACTGAGTAGGATAGGGAAGGCCTAGTTGTGAAAGACACACTTTGCCTCTGACCTTCACATAACTTAAACAACATATTGCAGGCATAAAAAAAAAAAAAAACTAAAGGGTCCCTGTCAGCCAAATCAGTAGATAAATAAATTCTTACAAGATGTTTGTATACTTTACAAAAACTAAATGACTTCATACAAAAGTGTTCAAGAATGTAAAGACTTGTAGTAAATATTGAATATTATTTATAGTTTTTATTAATTTGCATGATATGTTCATCCTGTTTCCAGGTTAACCCTTCTGTGGTCTTCGGGTCAAATTGACTTGAAGTTACAAGGGCTTCTCTACCTCTCTCCATCTCTCTCTCTTTTGAGGGCTTCAGGAGGGTTAAAGTATTAAAACCTGCAGCACTCTCCTGCACTGGAGAAATAAATGCAAGCACACCTTTGTTCTTATGCAGATTTGAGTGGTAAATCTATTTGTGTTGCTTGTTCTCGCTCTTGGCCACACATACCTTAATTCAGTGGTGCCCTGGTCCTTGGGGGCCACTATCCTGCATGTTTTAGTTGTTTCCTCGCTTCTTGGTAGGTCTTTAAGTTCTGCAAAAGCCTGGTAATCAGTCATTCGTTCAAATCAGGTTTGTCAAAACAGAGAAACCTCTTAAGTGTACGACATACTCTGTCAGTGACAGAAGCTTGTACCATTATAACTTGCAATAGCAAGCTGTGATTTGTGAAATGAGTAAAACAGATTTAATCTGTGAACAAAGATAATATCTAGTTGGAAAATAGTTGCATTATTACTGTTGAAATGCAATTGGAACTTTTTAATTGAATGTTTTAACATTATTATTCAATTAAAATAAATTTAATGTGCTAATCAATGGTTTGAATCTACAGTTTTGATGCAGGTCCTGCACAGCCAGTGTGAGAATAAAATATAAGTCTGCTGTTGTTTGCAAATCACGTCCAACATGTCTGGAAAACATTTAGATTTTATTAGAAGGGCATATCTAAATCCAGCTTTTGCACCTCAATGCTCTGAACTCTCACTTGATGATATTAATTAGTGAAACCTTTACTAAGTCCCTGGAGTTAGCGCCAGAAAAAGGCGGCAAGTTTTCTTCTTTTGGCATACATGGAAAGAAGTCCATGAATTAAGTGAACATTTTGTAAAACAAGCTGAAGCCTTAATTAGAAACAGCTAAAAATTCATTATAGGTCAAACTATAAATCTTTATTAATATCCAAACCATAAAATGTATAAAAAGTGATAATTGCTCCAAAAAGGGATAATCTAGAAGGCGATGTCCAGAGTGGGGTAGCGAGGTCGGTTACCAGAGATCAGAGTCCGAGGAGGTATCCGGCAAGGAGTAGGCAGGAGACGAGAGTCGAAGGTCAGGCAAGGGGTCGAGATCAGCAAGGCAGGCAGGCAGGCAGGCATGGATGGATGGATGGATGGATGGATGGATGGATGGATGGATGGATGGATGGATGGATGGATGGATGGATGGATGGATGGATGGATGGATGGATGGATGGATTGTGAAGTAACACTGGACATCTACTTGGCGTGAACCGTTCAATAATCTGGCAAGGACTGAGTGGTGATGGTGAGCTTTTGTAGTGGCATGGACAGGTGGAGAAGATTACTGTGATTGCTGTGGCTTGGACTCCAGGGGCGTGGCATGAGTGGTGAAACTGTGGAAAAGTACTGGAACATGAGCAGAGAGACTGTGGCATGGAAACAGGAACTGTGAACTGTGACACCTTGAGTTTGCAATTATTTCTTTTACCCATGATGAACCTACACAGACACATACAAGCAAAGCTATAAAAATGAGAAGACAGGAATGCTCAGACGTTCATGTAAAGCAGTATCTAAAATACAGAGGCAGTAAAATCATCTGTGGCTCTGCAGGCAACTTTAGGAACAAACAGCCATAATTATTACAAAATCACAAATATTTTACCATTAACACAGCCAGAACAGCCAAAAAAGTATTTTCTAACATGACATTGTCACAGTTTGTAGTAGGAAAGGAAACAAATGCAGGCAACAGGGCAGTAGGCAAGTCCTGGATTCAAAAAACTTTGAATAAATCTTGACTAGAGTTTGTATACATTGTTTAGCTCCTACAGAGTGTCTCAGGCATCTTGGTGGACTCCCTCACTATTATCTTTCACATTCACTCAGTTTGTGAGGACGGCCTGCTCTTGGTAGATTTAGGCATGTCCCATATTCCTTCCATCACCTAATGGATTTAACAGAACTCCTGGGGATGTTTAGGGCCTTGGAAATCCTTTTCTATCCATCCCCTGACTTATTACTCTGTAGAAGTTTAGTTTCACTTTGACACTGAAGGTTTATATATATATATATATATGTGTATCTATGTATATTTATATATATTGTAGGCCGATTTATAGTGCTCATGACTGACATATGACAGCAATAAAAGCTGAAAACATCTAAGGGGATGAATTTTGCAAGTCACTGTAATTTGTATTTTTTTGCAACTTTGTATAGTTTATAAAGTGATAAGGTGAATCTGTACTTATCAACTAGTATCACTTTGTTAGGACCCTTGACATTCATAACACACTGATAGTCATTTTATTGCAGTTTTCTAGGAGTGGAGATTAACACAAGGACCAAAATGTGAACAAATGAAAAAACATTCATTAAGAAAATAAAAGTTTTTGCCTGTCCCTGGAGCATCTACTCTCTGGGTCAAAGGACACATTGTCCAAGTGTTAGACTTATAACGGACTGAAAAAACATTAGGATTTGACAGTCTGGGAATATTTTTTTAAAGTTTCAGCATTAACCTGAGTTACTTCAAATGTGTTTAAATACAATAAATATCATTTTATAGTGACCCCTTGAAGTCAGATCTTTTGTTTTAGTGATGTGGCTGCTGATGTCATGCTTGAGGCTTCATCACAACAGTGATTCACAGCACATGAGCCTCAAAGCCACATGGTGCCATTCTGTAAATGTGAAGATTGATTGTTTGCCCCGAGGTCCCATCTCTGACAGGAACCATTTGGGTCAAATGATTTTAATGTTGAAAATATACACACTTTAGCACTGTCACATACATCAAAATTTGCAACATTCAGGTTTTATTTTGTTCTTTTTTTTGTTTGTGAAATGAATGTGTAATGTTACTCAGGAAATTTCTGTTCCTCTTTAAAAAAAACAACAACTTTTCTTTTACCAGTCTGAAAGTTATTTTCAGGCTTTTTAACCAGTCTCTCTTTATAGCTGCCACATGTAGGGTTTCCTAGAGAAGCCTGGGATTGTGGTTATAATGGTTGGTGGCCTGGAGGCATATGAGCCTACGTATATTTACACTTTTGATACACACCCAAAATTCAGGCCTGGATGAAGTGGTAGAAATACAGAGCTGAAAGATAATGTCCCCAATGTACCGCAGATGTTTCTCTAAAACATTTAATTTAAACAGGACTTAAAGAAAAATGACTTTTATGTTGATTGACCAAGTTTGTGATTAGTTTACTTGTTTGCAAAGAACAATGTCAGACCATTAACATCATACTGGTTTAACATAACATCATGGATGCTGGTTTCTTTCCAAGTTTTAAAACCAAATGCAGTTCAGGACTGCCCCTGAGAAGGATGTGGCTCATGATTCCACTTCTATTGGAGGATTCTTATAGTCTGAACCAATGCTTTTTTAATGATTCATCCCACAGAAACATAACATGTTCTAGATGCGAACATTTTTTTTATTTACCTCAAACAAGCTAGTGTCAATCCATCATACTGTTAGAATAATTCACATTTGTTTCCAATCTTGACACACCATGTGCACTAGCCATACTAATTGTGTGAATGCTTTTAAGCATTCACACCATTGTTTTCCTGATTCTCTTTCTTATCTATTATTCTTCTTTCACTATTCCGTACGTTTTTCGGCATCTAACTTGTTCCGCAATTTTTCAGCTATTTCAACCGTTCATATATCAAAACGTTCAGCTCATTAATGACAAGACCGCTATGACTTTTGGTATTGGTGCAATTTCGGCTGTTTCAGATATTTAGCTTTGTCTGCCATTTTTTTCTCATTGAAAATGAATGGA
>NC_051435.1:23334624-23348059 GCF_001649575.2 Kryptolebias marmoratus | reverse complement strand
TCTTATGCAAATCTTCTTCAAATTAGCTGCTGTTTCACTTTTTGCGTTTTCATTAAACTTCAGCTGTTCAGCATATCTTCAGCCGCTTTCAGCAAAATCATTCAGCAAAAAAAGCATTCACACTGCATTTTCGCAGGAAATGCAACTTCTCTAGTCTATAATTATTTTTTGTATTTGAACAGATAAATTAACAACTGGGCTACATGGTGGAGAGGTGGTTATTTTTGTTGCCTCATACCAAAAAGGTTCAAATCTTAACTGAGGCTTTTCCATGTAGAGTTTGCATGTTCTCCTTGTGCATGCATGGGTGTTCTCCAGGTATTTAGTTTACTCACACAATCTAAAAACATGCATACACTGTAGGTTAACTGGAGATTATAAATTGTCCTTATTTATGAGTGTGCGTATGAATGTATGGTTGTTTTTATGTGGCCTTGCAATGAACTGAATTGCGTTCAAATTTATTCACAACATTTCACTTTCTATCATTTGTAATGAGGAGCCCACTGTGTTCTTACTATGACATTGGAAACTTCACAGAGACCCTGCAAATGCTATCCAAGTTCTGGCTGATTTATTACACTGTAGAGAGGTGGTTATTCAGTGTAAAGGGAGACGTAACCATTGGCAATCCTGAACCAGTCACTCTTTGACTGTACCACTATTTCTCAACAGGAACACCTAAAAAGATATCCATTTCAGGATGACATACTTTTAGCTGTCATAATTTGGCTCTATTTCTCACAGCTAATAGTTTGTTTTCTTCCCAGTGCATCACTTTTTATAAACTGCCTAATACTTACTACTTTTTGAGAGGTGCCATGGTAACAATAAAATCAGTGTCATTAATGTCTATGTTTAAGATAAAAGTAAAAAAAAATGATTACAATATAAAGCAAAACAATTCCAACATTTCTAGATAATATTCACAGTCAACCAAGAAAAAAGAAACAACCAATATGCATTTCTTGAAACCACCATACAGTATGTATAAAAATCAGCTGTTTTGGGTGTGTTTAAAATGTTATTTTGGCTACTGGCTTGATTAGAACTAGTCACAAATTGACTTTCTTTATTTTGGATGTTTTATTTTTTTATTGGTGGTATTTGTTTCTTGTCTAAAGTGACTACAGTTTAAAAATTAAGCTAAATCTGGTGCAATGCATAGATGTTTTTATATTTGTTGATGTTTTTTTATGTTATAATTGCACACTGTCCTGATTTAATAAAAATAATAATAATATTAATAAATAATAATACTAAGCTTGGGCCTTTTTCTTGTTGCTTAAAATTTTTGTTAAATTTATTGGTTTGACCTTTCTGTTTTGATTTGACCAAATACTGTGACAGACTGCCGAGGAAAGAAAAAGGGTCTCTGCTCAAGTCAAAGTGGAAAGGCCACATGGGACATGAAGACAGACTGGGAATAATTTCTCTTTTAGTCATTTCTACTGTGGTACCACATTCCCCAGAACCATGATTTCCAAGTGTATCTGAAACGTTTTAGACAGTTTAGTCACCATTTTGTTGATATTTTTTTTCAAACAGGAATTCTTCACGAAAAACAAACACTGAAACAGAAACCATGTGGGAGAATTTTCTTGTCAGTATTTGTTGTTATCAATAATTTAGCAGAAGAGAGAAAATGGCAGATTTTGGCATGGCTTTTAAAACTGGATTTTTGAGTTAAATATTCATTTAAAACAGCTGCAGCTACAGCCCAAACCTAAATGTAAAGATATAAAGACTTCCAGGTGATTTGCACTGAGAATGGGATTATGCTGTTTTGCAGATTCAGATATATCAACAAATGATATTATTAAAAAATAAGTCAAAGGGATGATCGAGGCTCAGGGAGATTAAGGGGATTTGGACTTTTAGGATTTGTTGACCTCAAAGGTCCTTTTGAAAACAGATCATATATAAAATGCTTCACTGATGAAAAGCTAAATTTATTTGTCATTAGAACTTATAGCTGTTGTAACTTCAGAGTTATTGGTGTTGAGGCATTTTCTTATTATTTTTAAATCAAAATACACTCCTATCTATCATCTTCCACTTGTCGATTTAAAGGTTTAAAGGAGTTGGACCCAAAAATGTAGACAAACACAAAGTCGCTTGAATAAAACTGAGATTTATTAAAGTAAACAAAAAGCAAAAACAAAAGGCTGGCATGGCAGCAACATATAAAAAATAAAACTTGAGGAGACTTGGAGGAAAACCAGACATGGTATGAAGCACAATGACTGTAGATGAGTGAGGAATGAGAGATTAAATGGAGGGGGGTTGATGAGTTAAGCAGAGAGATCTGGCTTAATGACGACAGAGAGCAGGTGTAAGTGGGTGGGGCAGAAACAAAGAGTGAAGGCTGACTCAGGAAAAGTACTGAGAATGGCTGGAAAACACAGCGAGGCACAAGAAAGGAACAGAAAGTACAGAAAGAAAGATCCACTGATTGTCACACACCTGAGTGTGTGAAGTTTGTTCTCCGCATTTGACCCATCCACTGAGGGAGCGGTGAGCAAACGCGGTGCTGTGCTCGGGAATCATTTGGTGTTCTAACCCCCCAATTCCAACCCTTAATGCTGAGTGTCAAGCAGGGTGGCAATGGGTCCCATTTTTACAGTCTTTGGTATGACCCGGCCGGGGATTGAACCCACAACCGCCACTGAGCTGGAAACTACACATCAACTTCAACTCAATAACTACACAAGAACACCATGAATGTTATTTGTGCCTCATAAGATATGTTAAAGGCCTTGAGGTTTCATAAAATGTGAAACTCTCATGTTTTTATCTGAATTCTAACTTTCTTGTGCTTCTCTTACTTGTTTCTGGTCCATGATTCTTGACATCATGAATCACAAAGCTAACCTGCATAACACATATCACAATAGGAAACAATATGACAGTACCTCAGAGATCTTATTGTTCGACATTTTGCCAACGGACCACTTCACTGTCAGACTGCAGGTTTACTTGTGGTTTCTAGAGTTTGTAAAAATATAATGGGTGGAAGAGCAGGACACACAAAAGAATGATGAGGCATTGCCCCCTCAAACAAATTCCTTGCCCACTGAAAATCAAATTTGCCGAAAAAGGCACAAGTTTTCTCCTCTTTCTCCCCTCAGCTCCCTGCTGTGTGCCAGCTGTATGTGAGACTACCTGCAGGCAGCAGAGACCCTCCCCCCAGTAAACAGCCAATCAGCGACCAGTATGCAAATGAGCTCACAGACATAAATACATATATAATGTCTAGAAATGAGCCTAGGAGCTGCCTGACTCTGGTGTCAGACTTTAGTCTGCCTCACAAAGTCAGGATACCCTCTGGAGTCGATGGACGTGTTAGCGTGTCCAAGTCACATAACCGATTTGAATCACTCTAGCGGAAAAATGCACCCTCTCTGAGACTGCCTTTCAATTTGTGTCAATAGTACAGACTTCAAATTTTACACCAGTTTTTAAATTGTGTTGATACGTCAAGTAAAAACAGAGTTATGATACCAGAGTTTTTCTGAAAATCATCGTCATACTTGAAGCATGTTAGAGCGAGAGGTGGCAGAGAAGACAGTCTCTCCTGGAAAAAACTCCCCCATCCTCTGTCCGATCTCACCCATCCGAATGAAAAAACATACACCCCTCTCCAATCTGACAGAGGCCCAAAGTTATTACTCAAGCGACAAAAAATGTACAAGAAGAAGAGGAAAGAGGTGCAAAAGTTGAAGGAAGTTCGGTGACAACAACAAACCAGTGAATATGAGAGTTAGTAATGAGATTTGTGATATTTATTGTGTTTGTATTTCATAATTAGGGTGTAGTGTGCTGTGTTTAGTGTTAAGCTTAGTCAGTTTTAGTCAGGGCTGGTTCTAAGCATGCATATCTGAGGGGGCAGGCAGAAATGGGAAGAGGCATCATGCGTACACATCAAGCTCCAGCACATTTTTTGTTGTTGTCGATCAGTGTTTTCTTCATGGGATTGGGTGTATCATGCAGCATTAACTGGATTGAACTTTTAGAAGTTCAATGGCAGTGTTGTGTGTTGTTATACTACGCTACGCTGTCGTGTGCAGTTTGACATGGATTGGCCAAATCACTGAGAAATAGATGCAGAGACACACATAAAAGTGTTTATGAGCTGCTGAAAGTTGTGGGAGTAGAAAGGAAGTAGAAGCTCTGAATATCCTGAAAACAGCCTGCAAAACTAGAGGCTTGGTGGGTCTTTCTGTAGGGGTCTATCTCACAGGTCATCTGTTCTCAGTCTGATGCTCCATCTCTCTGTGTGACTGAAAAACACTTTGACAGGGCCATACTGGCTAAAGAACAGCACAGCATTTCCCAGCTGACAGAACAAATAGATGCTATATTTACATTTAGGTTTTGTTGTTAATTATCTATTAATTGTCTCACTATAACAAATTTAATGGAGCTTCACTGCTTCCTCAAAGTTTTTCTGCTTCAGGTAAAACTAGGCCGTCTGGGGTCCATCATGAAATGTGACGTTTTTGGGAAAATTTTGATTTTTGTTCATATTTCACCCTAAAAATGGATTAACCTGCCATGCTTAGAGTCATTTTCTTGTCAGCATAACTTCCCAAGTTTGGATTTCAGGTTATTTTTTACCTTTGACCTACTGAATTAACACAATGGACCTAAATTCACACAAAAATCCTAAAATCCGAGTAACTTTTAGGTTGTTTTTTTTTACTGTGAAAACCACAAACATACGTAACATAATGTTGTTGCAACTTAGAATGCAAATATAAACAGTGATGTTCACAAACAGATGAACAAATTTTTCAAACAACAAAGTTAAAAACACTATTTCCAAAACAATCCATTAATATTCTTAGGCGTTCTTTGGACAAAACAATCGGGAGTTAGAATAAAAATAAATCCTTTGTGCCACTCATATAAACAGTTTCTGTCCAAAACAAGGCAGAGCATCATATGCCTTGTTTTGGTCTTTTTCTGTCCTGCTCAGGATCACTCGGGTAAATGTTCCAAATCATGGATCTAAATCTGTCTTTGTTATTATTTTGTCTGGAAAGAGAACAGACAAAATGTGATTCTGTTTCCAGTGATCTTCTTCAACAAAAAATTAAGGATCACCTAGTTCATCAACAAAGTCCTCTCTGAGTGTCTCAGACTCCATCTCTGCCTCTGAGCTTCTCCTTCTGTCTGAGAAGCTCTGCCTGCAGCTCCATCATCTCTGGGTCTGAACCTCAAACAGAAGCTGGAGCTCCATGTTCAAAAATCCCTTCATTGGTTTGACTCAAACACACTAAGGCATTGGCAAGGAACAACTGAAAATCTGGAAGTATATATTCTAAAGGAGTGACTAACTGACATATTACAGGTGCAACAATAAAAGATCAAGAACCAGGTGTCTGAGGCAGACCTAGGACACGTGAAACACACCTGTAATTATAGTTTCATCAGTTCTGGTTTTAGGTGCAGCCTGGGGCTTGCTGTACTCAAAACATAATCACTTGCCACTGAAATGTAATTTGTTATGAAGCATTTTATTTTTTTACTGCTAGGATCCATTCCTGACCCCTGATGATTTAACTTTATTATTGTGTTGTTCTAAAAAAAGAAAAGTTTAAAGAGAGAAACACTTCTTCACTGGTTTATCAAAATGACTGTATTTAAAGTGTGGTAACTTCTGTAAAACAAAAACTGATTAGAAAAGAAGGTCAAAAGAAATCACACTACAGCATGAATGTTGCATTGTTACACAATGAGCTACACTCCACAAGTGTTTGGGGTTGCTTTTTTATTTTTTTGCTATTTGAACAGAACTTCAGTAAAATTTGTCTGAAGAAAAAGAACAAATATGACGTAGCTGGTTGACATTTTTCACATTTGACTCACTTTGCGAATAACATTCATTGTCTCTCCAGGAGCAGCATCTCTCAACAGCTGAACCACCTCTCATAAATGCCACATTAACCTGACGTCACTCTTGTAAAATACATAGTCGTTGTTGACGATGTACCCTTTAAAACTCAGCGCAAATCAGGTCATGGACCGAGACCCTTTCTGAGAATTCTTATACACTGTATATCCTGTTGCCATCCAAACACATTTCTGTCTCTAACACTTTTCTGATTGAACAGATAATTCTCCTATTTTATTGGGATGCAGGACATATCAGATGCACTGTGTCTTTGCTATTTTAGCTGACTGTGTGCTGACATATCCCCTCAGGACATGGCAGTAAAATGCTTTTCTTAACATGTCATAGTGGAAAGCCTAGCTCTTGTAGGATCCAAAAATTCCTGCCTTAACAACCACAATGTGAAATTTGGTTTGTATGCTTGATCTGACTAAGAACCACAGAAACTGCATACTCTCAGTGGGAATTGAATTGTCTCTCACAACATAGCCTAACACTAATTCATGCCTGTCTTTTGTGTGTTTTACTGTAAATGCAATTCTTTAAATGGACATTGCGCTGTATTTCAACAGTAATGGAGGAACCTTGTGTTTTTGATTCATTTCAGTAGCACACATACCTTCATTATGTACATTCCAGGCCAACACTGCCCTTAAGTGCCCTGAGGCTAACATACTACATTTTACGAGTTTTGTTTCCAGTTTGGCAACATTTCAACAGAATCACATTTAATTTATACGCCCTATCAACAACTAGAGAACAAGACACTTATAAGGCTTGTTGTTTAAATCACATTTTTCAAGAAGTTTAAAAAAAAACTTTGACAAATGTTTGAATACATTATGAAGAAGGGAATAAATTACCATGATGATCATACACTATGGAAAATCAAAAGCCTTATCGTTCATGTATTTTCTTCTACTTATCTGTGGTTTTGTTGGAGATGACACAGGATCTCCTCCCAGTGGGATGTGACCAGAAAAGCTCAGGAGGCATCCTAATCAAATGATAAAACCACCTTAGTTGACTCTTTTTGATGTGGAGGAGCAGCAGCTCAACTCTGAACTCCTCCTGAATGATGGCACTCCTCACCCTATCTCTAAGGCAGAACCCAGCCACCCTACAAAGGAAACTCATTTTAGCTGCGTGTTCTGGCCATGATCCATATCTTATGACAACATGTGAGGGTTGGAATATAGGTGGACCAGTAAATTAAGAGCTTTGCTTTTTGGTTCAGTTTTTTTCTTTCTTTTACTACAAGAGAACAGAGCAGCTCCCTCATCACTGCAAATGAGGCCTCAATTCATTGAGCCATTGATCCTTCTGTCCATCTCCAGCTCCATCCTGCCATCACTTGTGAACAAGACTCCCAGATACTTGAACTCTGCTTCATTCCACGACACCTTTTTTGAAAACCATGGCCTCAGAATTAGAGGAGCTGTGCTGAGAATGCAGACATTTTCCTCTTGCGTTGGTTATACAGGGACCAGGAACGCCATCTTCCCACACACACACACACACACACACATACACACAGAATGCCTCAGGGAACTCAGTTTTAAGCCTTTTCCAGAGCCATAAAACCCATGTGGACTGGACAGTCAAACTCCAATGACCTCCACAGCAACCTGCAAGGGTGAAGCTCTGGTTCACTGTTCCACGACCACACTGCACTTCCTGAATCAGAGGTTTGACAGTCGGTCAGAGCCTTCCTTCTAACACCCTGGAGTAAACTTTCCTTGGGAGCTTGGGAGCCAGGAGGGAAGAAACCCACAACTTTATTCAATTAAGCCAAAAAAAGAAACAAGCTCACAACCAAATAAGAATAACTATCATATTAACGTTTACTCACCAAAGAGAGCTCAAGATAAAAAAAAATGGATGCTGACTAAGCCTTTTGGTTTTAGACAGGTACTAAACAACCCACTAAAATGTTGTTTTGGCTTGTTCTGTGAAGTTGTTAAAAAGACTAGTTTGCATTTTTCAAAGTGGGAAGGTTATAAGTAGTCAGATGTCCCTTTTATAACGCAGTTCCATAATATGGCTGCAAAGATGAGCCAGCCACGTCCTGTAACAGGACCATAGGAGGCATGGAGTGCAACTCAGCAGTGTTAATATGGAGCACTAACTATAAAATATGTGTCAGACAACTCCCACTCTATATTCCGCAAACAGCTGCTTAAACAGACCATCTGTTTTCGCCACATTTCACCCTCAAGCCATAATGTCGGCTTACGCTTTCATATCGATTGCTCAGTCTCTGTCACTGCCTCCCCTGGCAGCTCAAAGGAGTAACAGCAAAGATTTGACTTCAAGCCCTCCATGCTGGCTTGGTCCTTAAATAAATCACAGAGATAGTAAGGAGGTATCTGAGGCTCCTCTAGGAATTGTTTAGTGGAAGGGGCTAATGTTTTTTTTCAATTTTACTTTCTTCCCCCAAGTAATTCAAGTTTTTTCTTCAGGATCTAACACAAAAACAAGAAATATTAGCCAAAAGTTTTTAAATGACTGGTTTCAGGTTGAATTGACTAGTACCGCAGGAACATTTTTTTCTGTAAGGAGTTTCTTTGAAGTGGAAGTATGAAGGCGTATAAATGTGCTCTCAGTGTCCACTGGAGTTTTATGTTGGCAGCGGAGGGATTTTTATCTGAGTGGATCTGGCTGCCACCTCCAGCCTCTATTCCCACAAACTTCATCCAGATCTGAGACTTCTGCTTTTTACTGTCTGCATGAGAGATTTGGCCTCAGAGCACAGCAGGGAAGCACTGACACACTAATCTGGAGTGTGTGAGTCAGAATCTGTGTGTGCAGTTTTTGTTGCAGACATCTGAAACATTGAAACAGAAGGGTATGAGTAAGTAAATGTGTTTACATGTGCATATTTCAAAGTATAGCCTGGATGTGTTTACATGTGTGCCTCACTATTCATTTATGAACTACAGATCAAGCTGCTGCAGCTAAGATTCAGTTGTTTATGATTTACTGTATAAAAGCATTTTTTATTGTGTTTAAACAAGCTGTACACAGAAATAACAAGATGTATTTAAGACCACATTTGGTTTAGGACACTGTTTCCTCTCCTTCCATGGATATAATGAAAGAACTCTGGTCACAGCTGCATTGTCTTTATGACTTGTGAAACGTGCTATTCAGCAGCTCTTCCACTTAGTTTTCCACAGGAATGCAGCTTGTTTATCAGTTATTTACACCATATTTTATGATCACCGAAGCTAACGATGTCAGGAATGTGGGACAGACGTTAATGTCACAGGTTCAGCATCGATTCCTTTACAGAAATGTTGCCTCTGCTGCTGACAGGATTTTAAAGTTTAGTTAAGGCACTTCAGCAGGGTGGAGGAAAAACTTGTGTGATCTACAGCTGAGGTCAAAGGGCAGTCACTTGTGTTGACCTATTTTATTAATTTCAGGTAAAAGCTGCTTTGACTTTTCCTATAATCTTTTTTCAGTCAGTTGTAACTTTGGCATTTATTTATTGTAGTTCTGAAATAAATCTTGGCTGATTAAAAATATTTCACAATCTGATAGTCCACTATAACGAATGATATTTTGGAATGATCGGCTGAAGTTCAAGTGAGAATATTTTAGATCATAACACCAGCATCAATAACCACACCTAATTAATTTCATCTGAGCACATCTGAGTTATGAGATTCCTGCGTAGAATTGAAGATTCATCACAGGGGCGACTGTTGATTTTGGATGTGACCTGTTTCTGTATATCTGAATGTGTCACACACCTCTCTGCATCATTTCTCACTGAAAGTGGAAAAGTTCACATTTTTAGAGGCGCTTTCAAGTTTATTTCCACCTTCACCCTTACACTCTGTCTGGAAACCTCTGGTCTTTTGATGCTTGACTGCTCTCCATTCCTCACCAAAATGCAAACTTTCGGTGATAAACCATTCACAGTTTTTGCCCCGGCTGTCTGGAATGCTCTCCCTATTGACATTTCATCTCCTGAAATGTTTACAAAAGTCCTGAAATATCAACGAAGCATGCAATTTAACAAATATTTATATTTTCTCACAGTTCTCTAAACTTGTTTTTTGGTCTTGTAGCATATTTTATTTTACTTACTTATTTTTCTACTCTCTGATCATCTATATAAAGTGTCCTTTGGGTTCATCAAAAGTGATACATAATTTAAAGTTTTAATATTTTCTTTCTGAAATAATTATTAATTATTCTTCATACTTATTATTATTATTATTATTATTATTATTATTATTACTGATTTAATTATACAACAAAAATAGTGAATCAGCCAACAAAATAACATTATCAGCTTTGGACAAAATCTGCCTCAAATATAATTTCTGTTACTATATATGTGTGTGTGTCTGTGTGTGTGTGTGTGTGTGTGTNGGGGGGGGGGGGGGGGGGGGGGGGGGGGGGGGGGGGGGGGGGGGTGGAGGGGGTGGATTTCTATCTAATGACCTTCACTTTTCATTTTGCCTCAGACTGATTTGAAAGGGGTAACACAGTCAAACACAGGTTTTACAAAATAATTGGGTAGCTCCTCTTCAGCAAACAAAATGATGGAGTAAGTAGGAAGTTACAACAAAATTTAAAATTATTTTTTTCTGAGAACTGAAATGAAAATACTTTTGTATGTGATCAGGGCATGTACAGGTGCCAACTTGGCTATGAAGGGGACTCTTTATGAACTTTTGAAAACTATTTTTAGTTCAATTTAAGGCCACACTTGCAACTAAAATCCTCACTGTTGAAAACATATTCTTTCAAACGTAGGTGCATGAAAGTTGGTTTCGGATAAACAGTGAACAGACAGATGAGACAGAAGGAGGAGGATGGGTGCTGACAGTATTAGATGAGTCACTGACTTCACATTTCTCTTTAACTGCGTGTAAACTGGAGTCCTCCTTCTGGTAAAGCACACACACTTACATCATTACTCAAATGTACAAACACACATCTTGCCTGCTGGAAGGAAACTAACATCCAGGTTTGGGAGGATGAGGTCAGCATCTACATGATAATTCCTGATTAATTCTAGTTTTAATTTACTGTCTCTTTTATTGACTCACTCACTGGTGAACTCACTTTCACCAAATTACAGCATAAAGAAAATTGATTCTTATAGATGTTAGAAATTTGCTAATGGAGTAGCCATGCTCACCTTAGAGATAAAAATCACCTGCCACCTTGCATTATTTTTGTGTTTGTTAACATAAACTAGCTGTCTCAGCCATTTTGAGATGACCCTATAAGTTAATCAGTTGTAGATTAACTGTTCAGTTTAATAAATCATAACCTCAACGGGCTCTCTGTGCTTCAGAAAAGTGTTTTAAAATGATCTGCTTTGAAAAATAGTTGAAAGGCTTGATTGCGATTTATATTTTAGTATTTTAGTATCATATTTTGTAGGTTTTCTGGCACTAAAAAATTTACGGTTTAAGGTTGTTGTTTTTTTTTACAAAAAAACATGTTGTTATTTATTTGTTTTTATTTTAATGTTTTATTTTTAATAAGGTGGTAAAAATTTTAATTTTAATGAGTTTCTTATTTGTTTTCATGTTATAAGTACACTGTTCTTTTCAAAGCCACTGTAGATATATTCTGGGACTCCTTTACTTCTTGTTTTGTTGGTGATTCAGTGACCTGTGAACACGTAAATAAAACAGATTGTAACCTTTAGCTGTATGAAGTAGTAAGAGTAATTTAACTCTGGATTTATTTAAAGCGAAAATGCTGCAAATATCACAGATCGCAGATATCTTTATACTCTCAGCTCACGGTTAAGATGGGTTTAATGAAATGCTTTTAGAGAAATGCCTGATAATAGTTGATACTAAGAACCATCCCACTGTGTGCCAACAAAAACAGTAACTGGATGTCAGGATCGGGGAATGCAGTCCAGAATGCAGACTCATAATAAAACAAACTTATTTATTAAACTAAAGATAAGCAAAAACAAAAGGCTGTCGAGGCAGCAACATAAGACAAAAACTAAATCCAAAAACTCAACCTCACTTCAAACGATCTGAACTACTCATTTAACAATTTCACACCATCTTTAAAGTATAAATTTCTTTCCTACTGATAATATGAAATTTTTTAATAATACCAATGAAAACTGAAAATTGTCCCATTTAGGAGTGAATGGCTTGTATGTGTTTGGTTTTAATTTTTTCGACTTATATGAGAGCATTTAGATTTTCAGACATTACTGGGGTTAAAAGCATCCAATTTAGTTCAGTGATTTATCTGTATTGAATAAAAAAATATTAATTTTCTTATGTTTTAGTTTGGCATAATTTAAAAAATGCATTGGGGTCACTTTCTTTTATTTTTTGTCCCTATTTTCTAACTGTTTCTGGATTCTTTGACTTTTATTTGAAAGAATAAAACTGTTTCTTCACAACGTTTAGCTGTTAGCTCTGAGCCTTAAACACAATGTTTAGTTTTTGTTCCATGCAGAAAAATGGACCTCATTAGCACTCAAAGTTAATCCGAAGCACTAATACTCTGTTGGCAGTGAACCAGAAAACCAGCTAATACTCACAGTGTCAGAGACAAAGTTTATTTTCAGGGTGATGATGGCCATAAAAAATTAGATTAATGAGACTCTCCATCATTCGACAGCTCTATAATGGCATCCTGAAGGCAAAAATATGTAGCTCTTATACGACACTGTATACAGTGATAACAAAGCAATGTCTTGTTTAAAACTATGTTCATAAAATATTTTAGTAAAAAAGTTAAAAGTTTACTGATTTTATGGTAAATAATTTTAAGTGTAAGAACTTGATGGTCTACCAATACCAGGTGGAGCTATAAATAAAGTGTATCAGAATAGAAGGAAAAGAAGATGATCCTTACAAAGTAAACATTACAGCCCTCTACATTCTCACTGGGCTTGCAGTGGTAGCGCAGCAACCTGCATCACCTCAGTTGTGTTAAGCAGCTGCACCACAGACACTGTCAACCATACTTCATACATATGTGCACTAGGATAGATGAGGGTTCTGGTGAGGCTAGAGAGCAGTTCACAGTGGTGGATGCTCTGTGTGTGCACTTGATTGGCTTTTTAATAGTAGAATAGTTCATTTACATATTGTAACCGGGTGGTTTTTCAGTTCTTAAAATGGTGTTTATGTAAGGGTGGTTGTAAATTCCCACGCATGTTGAGACCATGAACGCACCCATGCCCCACTTCCATTTTTTGTCTGCAGTGTTGCCTGGCTCATTAGCATGTGGGTGCCAGGTGTGCATGCCAAGCAATTTATTTTCTGGGGCGTCAGCTGTTTGGTCAGTTGCAGGTGTGGGAGGGTCTTTTGTTGGATGAGCGTTGGCTCTATGCTCATCAAGTTGTTGCACCAGGCCCTGGTCCATAAAGGGGATATCTACAGGTGCTGGTCATAAAATTAGAATATCATGAAAAAGTAGATTGATTTCAGTAATTCCATTTAAAAAGTGAAACTTGTATATTATATTCATACATTACATACAAACTCATATATTTCAAATGTTTATTTCGTTTAATTTTGATGA
>NC_051435.1:23313389-23333278 GCF_001649575.2 Kryptolebias marmoratus | reverse complement strand
TAATCATCAAAATTAAACGAAATAAACATTTGAAATATATGAGTTTGTATGTAATGTATGAATATAATATACAAGTTTCACTTTTTAAATGGAATTACTGAAATCAATCTACTTTTTCATGATATTCTAATTTTATGACCAGCACCTGTATACTGGCAAATATAAAAGCAAATGATTTTGATTAGTCACCTATGACATTTGGTGTGCTAATGCAGGTAATATTTGGTGTCTGTTAAACAGCAGGTTGATGTTAGTGATGCTCTGTATATGGTTGCTGTCATGTTGGTCTGATAAGATGATTTGTATTTGCTTTTTAGGATGTATGCTGTGTGTAGCAGATTTCCACAGTGGCTGTTTGGATTCAACTGTTGGTGAGATTGTGACTGATTGTTAAGGTACATGCTTTTATTTCACCTTGTATTGGTTTTTATTGTTAGCAGGCACTTTACTAATTGTCATTTTGTGGACAGCAGATTACTGCTGTTGCTTTATTATGCTCACCTTTTCCCTTTTTTTTCTTTGTGGACGCTGTTTTTCATTGGGTTTTAAGATGAAAGTCTACTTTTTAATATTGTAAAACATAAAAATATAAGTAAAACATATATTTGGTACACCCTTTCTGCTTGTGTCATTTGAAGCCAGATGTACCTGGGTACTTTTAGTATAGGGAGACCCTAGACTATCTAACATTGTTTGAGAGGTCTATTAGTTGGCTTTAGGGTCACTCCCCTTGTGTCACAATACTAAAAGAAAAACTTAAACAATTCACCAATTTGTGTTTCTGTCCAATGAAAAGGATTGTAACATAATCTGGGGGCTCGTCCAGGATATTCAGTCAAACTGACCACGTCTAGTTCTGTTGAACATGTTGAGAGTAGAGTTTTACCTGCACATATACAGCTGTAATCTTTTGTAAAATGAGCTTGAAGTTCCTTAAAGGCTGTTTGGTTACTAATATTCAGTGCAGATTTGTTAAGGTGGACCAGCATGTGGTGGTTATTTATGTTGCAACCTAGTTTGTTTGTCTGTATATAAATTGGGGCTTGTCCAGGATAATTTGTAGTGGAGACTGAAGTTACCTGGGTTTATAAAGAGTATTGTGTTGTAACCTGTGCTGTATGTGGATTTTCATTAAGTGTTGCTAGTAGTAAAAACACTTCTACATCCTATGGAAAATTAAGTAACTTAACAAATGCAAGTGATTGAGAAGGTCCCAGTGTAAAAAAGGCTTTAAGGTTTGTGGTGTTCTGAAAATCAGAAAGAAAACTAACGGCATAGACCTCCACTATGGCCAACAAACAAACAAACACTGCCAAAAACACAACCTCCTCAGAAGAGGTAACAAAGCCATGAGATTGTGAAAGGTCAATAGACCAAGTGGATAAATTTGTGAGATATAACAACACTTATGTTTCCAGCATAAACACTCAAATACAGAAACTTTGGAAGATCTTGCAGCCAATCAGGAGTAAAAAAAACTTGTTCAGAGGAGCAATTTAGCTGTGAATAAAATCCAGTTTTGTTTTTTAATGGAGAGAAACATGTGGACGAGCATCAGTGCAGCACTTTATTAATCAAATGTTTCATGAGGCAGCCAATAAAGCTCATTCTGCTGGTTGTTTACCAGAAGACATCTCAGTGACTCAGACCATAAGAAGGAAAAATCACTGGCTTCATGACAGAAATACCGAACTATTTATTCAGACCAAACATTGTGTGTGAAGAAAACCAGTCACAGAGCATTACTTTAGTAATTTATTGGAATTAGTTCCACGAATGATGTTGAACTGAAATGAACAGGATTACCAGATAGCTTTGTAGTTTAGCTTTATAAAACCAGAACCCCTTCTGTTTTTCACATAATGACTTTAGTGGGGAGGCCATTTTGTTTTTCCATCTTTAATTTTTCTGGTACACTCAAAAAAAGAAAAAAAAGTCTAAACCTCCCTTCCTGTTTTATTTTTTATTTTTTAACAGTAATGCAATCAATTTCTGTATTACCAACTTTATACTAATTTATACTTGTTTCATCACTGTGCAGCTGTATGAAACAAATCCAGATGATGATTCCAGCTAATTGTTACCACTTGTTGCAAGCTCTTAGTAAAGGATCCAGTAATGAGGTTATCTTGCCAATATGAGTCAGTACATGGAAAGGCTGCTTATTCTGAACATTTGGAGTATTGTGAACCTTTCTTGTGTGTTCTTGAACTCTTGTTGCATCTTTGCAATGTCTTGATAAATGCAGTCTATTTTTTTTTATTCCAATACTAACCTTTTTTTTGTCTCATTCTAGACAAACCAGTCGTAATAGAAAACAAGACAGGAAAAAAGAATGATATAAAATATCTATTAGTTTTAGATATTTCTTTTTAGGGTTTAGTTTTTTTTTAGCTATTTTTGAGTAATCTTTTGTATTAAGTTTGTTTTCATTTGTTTTTCTGTAGTTCTATTTTATTTCTTGTGACCCATGTGTTTTTTGTCAAGTTCCTTTTTTGTATGTTGTGTAGTTTTGCTCCCTTTGCCCCCTCAGTCAGTAGTTTTCCATGTCAGTCTGCCTCACCCATCTGCACCTGTTCCTAGTTACTAATCAATCACCTGTGTCCACTTCCTCATCAGCCTCAGTCCTTATAATCTGTTTCTTAGCTTCACTTACTCACTGGTTCATTGTTGGTTGAATGCCAAATTCAGGTCATCTACTTGTTTCTCCTCGTAATCCTCTGGAAGTTTTTTATTTGTTTTGCTGCTACAACAGCTTTTTGTTTTCTTTATTAATAAATTAGTTCATTTTTGAGTTCCTTGTGTCGGTCTGCATTCTGGGTCCAATTCTCCTAACAAACCTGATATTACTCAAAGTAATATATCTTTAAAAATAGGTCAAAATAAGCAAACTTCGTTTTAACGCTGTTTGAACTGCAAAATATGCAGAAACAATAAATTACCCAAACTATTCTTGAAGACTCAGTTCAAGAGCAACAAACCTTGTATTTAAGGAAAACATTATGTGGTATAATTAAACTGACTTCTCACTGAATTAAGCTTTTACATTTCACAGCAAAACATCATGCTTCATGTTTAGTTTAAGATGTTTGCTTTTTTTTTGCAAACTTCCTACATATTTACTTGTGCAAAATGGACCTTTAAATATCCAATAAGCAGGGAAATTTGATCCAGAGTGGACCATGTTAGTGACGTGAAAGCAAACACACAACACTTAGGCTGAAGCCATTATTTGTGCAGCTTGTTTAACTATGAACCCTCATTTCATATTTCACATGTGAGTCACAACCTGCGAGAGTTCACTCTAAATTTAAAGCTCCCATGAGAAGGAATGAACGAAACTCTTTATCTCTGAAATTAATTTCCTTCAATTAGTGATGTGTGGGTGAGATGTAGGTTTTTGGAACAATGTGTTCAGGTATGTGCTTTCTACTTGTTTGGAAGCCATCAATAATTTCTGATAGAAAGCGATGTTGTACAAATGAAATTCTTTTGACCTCTTTTAAGTAAAACTTCATTCTAGAGCAGTAACACTGACTTTCCAGCTCACAAGAATCTGATCACATTCTGATAAAGTTTGTGGCGTTTCACTTCAGTCGAGTTCAATCATCACTGAGTCAACACTTCCTCATGGGGTGTTTCAGTCAGTGGATGAACAAGGTGTTTACACAATGAGGGCTTGAAGTTGGTGTAAAATACCCACCTATGTATTATTATCTCTGTTGTCTCATACAGATACCTGTTTTGGATCAAAAAACTCCACCAGCAGAAGTGTGGACGCCCTAACCACAGCTTTGGCTTTATGGTTTGAAACATGCTCTGTCTCAGGGTGGTGGACTGTCAAGTACTTGTCCAGTGATTTATGATAAAAGAGACTGACATGGTAATTAAATTCTTCATTTGTATTTCCCATGTCTTGTTCTTATCAACCTGACACGGTTGATAAGAACAAGACATGGGGAAATACAAATGAAGAATTTGCATACTATGTCAGTGCTACAGAAAACACAGGTTGTCTTCTGCATGTTAGTTTCATTTATTAAAGCAATAAGTAAGCCTTTAATGTAATTTCTCATTCCTATCATTTGTAAGATTATGTTTGTAGATCATTCATATAAATTCCATGTTGACATTTGGTTGTGGAAAACTGGATTGACTGATCTGTTTTACCTGGTTATGAAATGCTTAATTTTCCCCAAAATTTATTGTGAAGATCAGATTTGTTGAGGTAACCAATGCTCTAAACAGTTTTTCTCCCTTTTCTTTCTTCTATTCCTTCTCCTCTTTCACTGTTGTTCCTCATTTTGAGCTGTGGATAGCAGTTTGTCCCTTGGTTTGACCTTTTGGCAGGGCCTCTGTTTCCCTGGCTGCAGGTTGGCACACATTTTCTTCATCTATTCATCAAGAAGACTATTTAAGATCAGTCTGAGCCTATGCTCATACTCGGATTGTAGTAATCTACATGCTTAAATATTGCCCTTGTAGGTATTCCTTATGCTTTTTGTTTAACTTTCTAGTAACCCAGTTTCTTATTTTTGTTCTCATGGTGAACTTCCTGGTGGTAAGGCTATAGAAAAGTTTAAAACCTAGCTTATTTTCTCTCTGGATTTCCTTAATTTACCAACTTTCCTTTCTGGAGTACTCACAGCTTTTGCACACCCACTCGTCCACAGTTCACCCACCTGCTGCTCCTTACCTCCTCTCCTGGACTTCAAGCCATAAGTGCTGTGAGGTCTTAATTTTACAGCCAGAAGGTAATAATACAGTTGATGGATAAACATTAGGTGTTTCAGCCTCAAAAACTGCCATTTTCTGTTCATTTTTTTGCTTTTTAGATGAGCAGCCTTGAATGCAGCCAGCAACTGGCATGGCGCACTACAGGGTTGGCCAAAAAAAATTGAATTGAAAAACATTACATTTCAAAGAATGCAAAATATTTTGCTTTCTCTGAAGCCAGCTCTGTTGAAAGTAATGCCAGAAGCAAAAACAACAGGGTGAACAAGAACTTTATCTCCCAAATAGAAACTCTTTCTATTGTGTTTGGCAGTCAACAATCAGTGACATTTACATTTGCCAACTCTGAGCTGGAAAAACTGATTCGAATGGATAATAACCTGCTGCTAATCTCTACACTGCACTAAAACAAAACATCTAAAATAAAATTTAAAAGCTGTGTTTACTTTTCAAATGATCAACAGCTGCTGGTTTTAAAAAGTTTCTCTAGAGTTGAAATCCGGCAATCAGAAACTGGAACGCCACCAACCAGGCATGCAGCTGCTGTAACTTTTCAGTTTCCTCATATGAAGACCACATGCAACACAAGCTATCTGTTTATTATGTTTAATCTTGCCCAACCAAAGTTTGAAGGTATTTCAGCTCATTAAGCTGTACAGATTTTTGATTCCAGGTCCAGATTTGTGGTTATGAATCACTCTAACAGGTATAATAGTGCTGCAGCAGCATCTGTGGAGGGTAGCTAATGTACTAGAACCACTAATTTACCAAGAGCTGTAAAGAAGTAAAGGTTAAAAATGAAATTAAGTGTTATAATCTAAAAAAATCAGTCAACAGAAACATAAAAAGAGGTTCCCTTTCATTCACTGGCTTTAATTTATTATGCATATTTTATCCCAATCTGCCTTTTTGTGAGGCTGTCCACCTTTGTTATATGCTTGTAATATGTGACTTAGCTTTGACTTTTTGTCTACTTTATTTAACCACCTCTTTCTTTTTACCTCACAAAACAATTCATGTCTTATCTGCGTCTCATGTCAACCAAGTAATAACTTGTAGCCATAAAATTAAAGGCATCAAGGCTGAACTTAAGAGGTAACAGCTGGAAATTGACTGCTTAGTGTCATTTTTGGTAAGAATATGTTAACCCAGGGTTAGGAGCTCCAAAACTGAAAAGACTCACAGGAGACTTGATAAAAGATAAGACTTTATTAGTGGGAGGTGGGGAATCAAAGGGATGAAGGATCTGCAGGAGGACAGCAGAGGATGACTATACTGTCTTCTATAAGTATTGTTGATATCTAGAACTTAATGACAGGAGACTTTTTCTTACTGGTTGCGTTTCTGGTCCAGAGGGGGGAGAGGTCAGGATTCCAGGTTCAGATGTCTCAAGTGAAGCTGGTGCAGTGCCTGTGATGGACTTGCGACCTGTCCAGGGTGTCCCCTGCCTCTCGCACAGTGACTGCTGGGGATAGGCACCAGCTCCCCGCGACCCGGAATGGAGAAGCGGGTAAAGAAAATGGATGGATGGTATGCAGCTAAGTTAATGTTGGGTTATTTCTTCAGATTAAAAAAATAACAGCATTAACTAGTTTTATTATAAGACTAGTGAAAGTTTTTTTTTTTTTCTTCCACCATTTGTGGTGTAGCCCTGAGCATTTGCCTATAGTGTCTACGCCTCTGTTTGTGGAAGTGTTCCTGAGTCCATGCAGTGAAGTCCAGAACAGAATCAGACCTGTTTTTAATGCAGCGGCCCCTGAGGGCCCAAAGATCACAAACTGACTTTCAGACGTGTCTTTCAAATACAGATTTCTCCAAAATCATAAAATCTTTTGATGATGTAATCAATCCCTCCAGGATTTCGCAGGCATTTTATGTGATTGTTGCGGGCTAAAATGCCTGATTTCGCAGGGAATTTTCCTAAAAGTTGCCATAAAAGTTGCGATTTTTTTTATTACTAAAATCAATAAAAAACTAACTTTTAATATGCAAACCAAAAATACTTACTAGTTTTGTAAGATAATTACCAACAAACATTGACATTCTCAAAAGGTGCTTTATTTGAGAACTTTGATAGCTTATAAACTGACATTCATGACCATTTCTGGATTGTCCCTCGTCTGCAGCTCTCCTCACATGTTTTGCAGACACAAAGTGTTTGTCGATGCGTTTATGTTCCATGATTACACTGCAGGACATGCAAAACAGCTTCACCCCACACTCTCCTGCAGCTGGGTAGGAAACTGGTTTGCGCGGTCCTTTGCTGAAATCTTTGTGGGCAAATGTGAAGCATTAGCGCACATTTTCGCTTCGGTTGCTGCTCCTGCACGCTCCCGGCATTCTGATGTTAACAGGATGTGATGTCATGTCTTCTTTGTGAGTTATTTGGGGTTATTTTGTATTACACACTACACAAACTCACAAAGAAGACACTAGACCGCAGAAACGGTGGCGAATCACTTTAGAAACAATAAATATTGGGTTAAAGTTGCGGGAAAGTTGCAGTGTTTTGGGCAAAGTTGCAAAAAGTTGCGATTTTGCGGGGTTTCCTTGATTTTGCGTTAATAGTTGCGATCGCAACATTGTGAAATCCTGGAGGATCTGTATAATGAACTGTAGATGAAAGGATGTTCAAAGTCTTCTCAGTTTTCTTTTGAGGAAAATTATTCTGAAACTGTTCCACTACTTTTAGATGTAGTTTTTCACAGACTGGTAAATCTTTGCCCATCACTTCTTGTGAGCGACTCAGTCTATTTAAAATGCTCTTTTTATACCCTGTCCTCTTGTCAAATTGTTACCAGTTAACATAATTATTGCTCCTCCAGCTGTTTCTTATTGGTACCACTAATTCTCATGTCCTTTTGTTTCCCTGCCCCAACTTTTTTGAGATTTTTTTGCCACCATCAAATTTAAAATGATCTTATTTTTTCTAAGAACAGGTACATTTTCTTAGTTTAAACATAAACCCATATTTTGTTCACAAGTATGGGTTTATGTAAAATGCAAATCATTGCATTCTGTTTTGATTTCATTTTTGGAATTGGGGTTATAAATAAAAAGAGACCTTCATTTGAAGTTTGTAGTTAATCTGTGAGGATCTGGGGTTGGCTCCGCCTTCTAGGCAGTGCCACTAATCATTCCTCCACAGGTGTTCCAGTTTCCACTGATGAGATCAGCTGGTACTTAAGCAGCAGGCTGGGATCGGATCTTCGCTGGAGCATTAAACCTTCTGGGTTAGATTCTCCGCCACAGTGTCTAACCTAACTGATGCTCTTAAGTTTCTCACGTTCTCTGTTTGTGCCTACGATTCAGGTTTTGCCACGCCACGACTACGGGTAGGAAGAACCACTTACCTGGATATTCACGGATACTTACCTCGCTGCTACCTGGCTCCTCTTTGGAAACCACTGGAACCGCCTCGCTCCTCCTCGACGCCGCAATCTCCCGCTAGGACTTGTAAGCAAACAGAGAGACATTGTAACCTTCGCAACCATCTTGGAAATCAGAGCTGTACCCGAGACTCACCCAGTTCTCCTTCTCTTGCAGACTTCTTCAGGAAAAGATCCTTGTACATAGTCACACCTGTAAATAAACGCACTTACCTTAATCCTCGTCTCCGTGTGTGGTTTTGATTTCGCTCTCTGGACAGAAAGCCTTGGGTTCATGACATAATCAAGTTTTTTTTTTTTTTTCACCAATATCATGTCATAGTTTTGCTGAACTGTATTCAGGTCTAATAAAGTTTAAGCCATTTTGATTTCCGATGGAGGTAATCAGCACAAAGTCAACTGTGCTCGAGGTCTAATGAAGTCATGAGTGAAGGATGAACATCTCATAAACACCAAACTGTAGCTGAAGTCCATTAATCCCTCACCTGGTCTGGTTTTACAACAGTAACACTCTGCTCTGATATTGATCTCATGTGTCTTTTACCCTCACATGTGATCAGAGTCATTAAACTGTCTCAGACTGAGTGCTACAATCCTCACGTTTGTGTCTTTACCAGCACCATTAAATCATGTTCTCAGCCTCTAGGGGGAAAGAATTTTTGCATGTGTGCCTGGTCTCTTTGTTTTGTGGTCTCCATGCACCAAAATCTGTGTAACCATGGCTAAACTGTGACTGCGTCATTGATGGAGGTTCTGTTTTGTCCAGCACTGACACAAAGACAACTTTGCAAAAGTATGATTAATGTTAAATGGCCTAGTTCCTAGTCCAGTCAGAGGCAGCCGCAAAGTACCCCCTCGTGCAAAAAACTGTAATGGGATGCTTAACAGTTCTTACTTGATCATGTCATACTGCTGGTGCACAGCCAAAGGGCGGGACACTCACACTGTAGACTCAGCTGCACTGTTTTTTGAAAAAAATACAACAATTAAAATCTTTTCTTGTAACATTTATGACAAACCAAAATAACTGAGCTGCATGCAGTTATTCCAGCCAACTTTTTAAATCAACAATCTGACACTCAGCTTGACTTAATACTGACCAGGAGTGCTGTAAAATAAATAATTCAGGTCATGGATGCAATATCTCTCTAGTGATGTGTTTTTTAATATTTACCTCCAGCAATTTCTTTCATGTGCGAGGTCATGTGTAAAAGATGTAAAGCTACCTAATACAATATAACAAACACCTTATTTGGCATCCCCAACCACTTCTTGATCTACAAAAGCAACTGGTAGATTTTCAAAAGCTCAGGGAGATTTTAATTTCAGGAAGAGTTTGCTTAGTTGCTGCGGTAGACTAAATCCAGGTCACCTTTAGCTGAACACTTCAAACTGCACAGGAGAGACACAACATACGCGCACAGCTGGAACAGCTGCCACAACACAGGCAAAATATACTGAGGTCAACCACTCATTATCCCCCTGCACATCAGTTACAATGAAGACCAAAACTTAATTAAAATAGACGCATTTATTTAAAACAAGTGACTTGAATGTGTATATGACATGTGTTTGTGTGTGTTTGTAAATTCATGGGGTGCAATGTCATCTTAAGCAACAGAGGACTCAGGGCACAATCATGATGACTCACTGAAATGACATGAATTAGTTAAATGAATGTTGATTACGCTGCACAAACACATTCAGAACACAAGATTTTAGCATAGATTTTACCTTTTTATCAAATACCAGTGAGGTGTTGTAGTTTTGGAGCTGGACCAGTTCTAGTGTGGTCCGGATGTAAAAAAAGTGCTGAAGTCGCCCTTTATTGAGGTTTCACAAATTAGATTAAGGTTTCACAGATCACATACTTGATTTAAAATTTTCTACAATCAGTGCATAATAATCTTGTCCAGGTTTGAAGTGTCTTGGTGTTGTGTTGGTGTTTTACTAGAATAGATTAAAGATGCTGAAGGTAGTAAAAAAAATCACCCTTTAGCCATTTTCTGAATCAGAAGCTGCAATTGGAAACCAACTTCAGCTTCATGTGATTGAAGGAGAATATTTTTAGCAAGTTACCTCAGTTGTGTTTCACCGTAAGTGGTGCTCTTCTTCTTCTGGTCTTTATTTTAGCAGTAAGGTACACAAAGCCGCACTCTTCTTCGTAGACATTGAGTTTGGCTGCAGCTGCACACAGTTGCAGCGCCTCCTACAATAAACTGGTGGAGCTACGCAGAGAACCACGCTGTTTAAAAGCCTTGTTTTGATTATTTTTTAATTATATACACAGCAGAAAAATACTGAGGTCCGGACCTAGGTGTCCTCAGTGGTAGCTACGGCCCTGGACATGACACAGAGAGGTGGCTCATGGCCATCACCTCAGTCCTTATTGCTTAAGCAGCTGTTTAAAGACTCTCTTGGAGATTTGAGTGGCAATATGCAAAACATGATGAAAAATGTGCACAACACGGAAATGACCTATATATTTTTTCATAATGAGGATGTACCTGTTTATTTATGACAGCTGTTTTCATGGTGATGTCAGCAGTACATTTGTTGGGACATGTTACTAATACTGCTGAATGAGTAGAGAAAATATGCAGGTCACAGAAAAAAAAACAATAAAGCGTCAACCATGAACAGCATGCACACCCACCTGTGAATTCATCAGAGAATTTCACACCCTGTTAAAACATGAGCTCATTAAATCTTTTTTTTGGACTAAAAAAAAGCCTGTCTGATACATTGCATGTGGCCCTTCTCAAAAATATGTAACAAATAAATAAAAAAGAGAAGTGAGCAGTAGATGAGTGAAAACAGGTGAATTTCGAAATGTTAAATTGGGTTGCCATCCCACTCAGCAAACGTTCCAAAATATTTAGGAGATTTTGAAGCTTTCCTGCATAACTATAAACACCTCTTTTTTTCCACAGTGGTTAAACTCAAAGCCTCTTGTCCATATACAGTGCCTGTAAAAAGTATTCACCCTCTTGGATGTTATTGCTGTCATAAATCAGTCATGGCCAATATAAATTGGCCTTCTTTACAAATTATTTTTCAGAAAGACCCTTAACAAGTCAAAGTAAAATCAAATTTCTACAGAGTGATACAAATTAAATGAAAACGTAATGTAAAATAAGTGATCACATAAATATTCACCACTTTTAAAGTGACTGAACTGATTCAACTCT
Source organism: Kryptolebias marmoratus (assembly GCF_001649575.2). Taxonomy (NCBI): domain Eukaryota; kingdom Metazoa; phylum Chordata; class Actinopteri; order Cyprinodontiformes; family Rivulidae; genus Kryptolebias; species Kryptolebias marmoratus. The sequence goes on along the minus strand of NC_051435.1, from coordinate 23,321,964 downwards.
GAGAAAAGATTAGGACTATACAGCATGGTGATGGTGCAGGAGAGTATCTCCGGGATGAGGAAAATGGGAGGAAGGGGGGAATTGGCAAGTACTAATACAGTAGCATCATCATCAGTGCCTTCACACTGAAGGTTTTTCAAATTTGTCACAAAGTGAACATATTTACAACCTCATTTCCAAAAAAGTAGAGATGTGTAAAATGTAAAAAAGAACAAAATGCAATGATTTACAAATCTCAAAGCCCAATATTTTATTTACTATGGAAAAATACTGAACATATCAAATGTTTAACAGTGAACTGAAATCAAATTTAAAAAAATTGACATTTCATGAATGTTATTTAGTTGAACACAAGCTGTCAGCCTGTAAGCAGCTCAGACGTTTTAATGACAGCGCACATTCACGTCATATTTGAAGTAAAACTTACTGTTTTTCAGCTCCGTCTCTGTGGCGATGTCCTCCTCTCTATTTGCCTTTCTTTTAAAATTAACAATAGTTGGCTACAGTCCTGTTTTTTTTGGCATGAAGCCAGTCCACCGCATTAACGAGGGTCAGATTCCAACATCGGCGCTTATGGATCCAAATCTGAGGAAGGGTTTTATCTTTCGGGAAGCCAAACAAAATGAAACTCCAGTGGTATTTTCTGGCTGGTTCAAGCAATTCATTCCAATTCACTGAACTGTATTGTATCAGTATACATCCACTCACTGATGAATGGCTTAATGCTGTGAACCTCTGTGGACTTCACACATCAGGGGGATCATGGAAAAAGCCAAATACACCTGAGTGGTTTCTTCTTCAATGTTCGGTATTTAAAATTTTTTTTTTTTTTTGTGGAGGGTTAAATTTTACAATAAGCATTTTTGTGATTTGATTGGCTGAATCTCTCTGTAGCAAAGATGGGAAGAGGTTCACTAGCCTGAAAAAGTGTTTAAAAATAGTGAAACGGTTTCAGAATGATTGTCCTCTATGGAAAAAGATGAGACAACTTTGAATATCCCATCATCTACAGTTCATAATGTCATCCAAAGATTTAAAGAATCTGGAGAAATCTCTGAGCTCAAAGAAAAAGGCTGGATGTCAGTATTGGTTTCCTGTGATCTTTGGGTCCTCAGAGGATGCTGCATTAAAACCAGGTCTGATTCTGTTCTGGACATCACTGGTGGACTCAGGAACACTTCCACAGATCACTGTCTGTAAACACAGTTCATTGGAAAGATACCATCTATTTGGAAAAGTATACAGTTTTTAGAACAACATGTGCTCCTGTTAAGAAAATGTTTTTGCATATTTTAGCCACACAACACAAAACCACAGACTGCATCCATTACAACAGCATGACTTCAGAGTACATGAGTTTAGGTGCTGAACTGGTCTGCCTGCATTCCAGACCTTATGTCTTTTTCTGGAAAAAGGTGCAGTTTCTTTGTTTAAACATTTGATATGTTTACTCTGTTCAATTGTGAAAACAATTTGTGTTTATGAGATTAGCAAATGAATGCATTCTGTTTTTATTTACATTTTACGCAACATCCCGACTTTTTCGTAATTGGAGTTGTAATAGGTTGTGGAGAGGGTAGCAAGTGTCCTCATCCTGTGTTAGGGGGCTTTAAACCCAAACCTTTCCCATGCCACCGGCCTAAAATAAATTCTACCCTAAAAGAATGATGGAATACAGTGGGCGTCAGTATAAACGCCCTCATTCTATTCAAATGTGTGTGTATGTGTGTGTGTGTGTGTGTGTGTGTGTGTCCACACAGGGTTACATAGTTCTCCACAATGGAGCCTATTCTCATTTCAGCATGGTGCGTTTGAATAGTAAAGACTAGTGGGGCTGCATTGGGAAAACATCAACTACATCACTGTAGTACAGAATCTGTCTGGAGTACTGGGTGACACTGACACACACACACACACACACAACCAGGGTGATCTCAGTTTGCAAAAACTGTTATAATATATTCTTACTTTCTTTGCTACATCTCTGGAGGCACAAAAAGTCTTGGGACGATCTGCTACTACCTCCTAAGCTCTGCTTTTTAAAAGAGGGAAGTTGTGAAAATTATGAGAAAAGGGTGATTCTTACCATCACTGACACAACAGCTTAAAATATAGCACCATCAGATTTCCCTATTAGACCCTCCATCCATATCTCCGTCACCTCCTCCTCCTACTACTCCTCCCCCTCAGCCCCTCCTCTTGTTTGCCCCTTCCACCTGACTAGCCAATAGGACCTGACAGACTTGTCTGGGTAAGGAATGAATGGGGAGTGGGACGAGGGGGGTCACTGGACAGGACCAAATACCCTGCCAGCCTGCAGGAGCAGTGAGGCTGAGACAGTCTAAACTGGTTTAACAAAGCCTTTCAGCTTTGTCTCCTCCATGGAGCGACATCACCACAGGTGTGGAGGGAGAGGTTTGTGAAGCTGAAACTTTAGCAGAAGCCGAAGAAAACGTCAGTAGAAAGGAGGACACTGACGTTTAAAAAGGAGGAGGAGGAGGCAAGAGCAAACGTATTAGACTGAGCAGATGTCTGTTTGGCCGGCTCAGGCTGTCAGCACTTAACCACCATGCCAACGAGAGGACGGAGGCTTTCCGACCTGGAGATGTTAGTGGGGATGGAGGATGAGCACGGGAGCAGCGCCAGGAGTAGAGCTGGGAGCTGTGTGGAGTTTCACAGCCTCAAAGTAAGTCTCCTTAAGTTTTCTAAGATTTCATTGAGGAGGTTTGAGAAACACAAATACCAGACTGGGTAAAAACTAGATCTATAATGTCCAAATAAATCCAACTTCAGAAACACCAAATGGATTTTCACACTAGTTGCTAATCTGAAACTGCCCCAAAGGGACCATGCAGTGCTGATGAGTTCACAAATAATCAATAAATAATGTAAAAGATTCATTTAATAACTGAATAACTGTGACAACAACAAAATCCCTCAGTGTTGCTTTGATTGTGATGCACATAAAAATGTATCACCTACAGGAAAAACTATATTAACAGCTATCTGTGCTTTTAGAGTATGAACATTAGGTTTTACAGTTCAATGATGTTTTTATCAGCTACAGATTATATGGTGTTAGTCTATGGCTGAAACTAAAAATATCTGGATGTTAAAATTTAAAAATATTTGTATTATTGTTATATGAATATTGTTTAGTAAATAACAATACAAACTGATTCAACTTTTTCACCTCCCTAATTTTCTCTTTCTCTTTTTTTGAAAAAAAAAAAATGAACATAGCTTACAATTATTTGCCATAATTTTAACATGCTGGCAATTTTTTTTGCTGTGTTTAGCTAAACATGCAAACTAATTTCATTTACATTGCACTTTTCTTTTAAACTGAGGTTACCAAAAAAAAAGAAAAGTACTTTGTTTCATAATGCTGGAGTCACTGTGTGTGTTTTCTGCTGATACAAATCATAGTTTAATAAAGTACACCTAATGTAGGCGGTGTTTAGAAGAATGAATTTGGTCGTTATTACACCCACTTCTCTGTGCTTCAGTTAAATTCAGCAGACCAAGAGAGATCTGTACGTGATTGGACAGAGCTGAGCCAGATGTTGCCAGATGCTCAAAGTGCTTTAGAAGAAGATTGGCTAGAAACTGATGTAGTTTTTCCAGTTTTCTCACCTCTGCTCAGAGTTTTGCCACAGCTTTTTGTTTTTGGTAAAGATGAGACTCTGAAAAACACAATTTATTAGCAAAATTCCATCATTCCTTGGTTTTTGCTAGAGTTTAAAGCTAAGATAATTTTATGATGAGAAATGAAAGTTATAGCCATTTTGGTCAAACCTTGATAAGGACTTTATGCACAAGGTTATGTGATTGCTCAAGTTGTTTTTCTCAAAGTATGCGGTGTGAATGAATGTCAGCTACTACCACACCAAATGTTAGTGTCTTTAAAACTGACAGAGCTATAGCCATGCTGTCTTTGCTAAGGTTGAATAGCTGTGGCAGCCATCTTGAATTGAGTTATTGTTAGGATCCCAATTTTTTGTAGTTATTTTGTGCTTTTGTTGTTTATTTAATTTGAGGTCCAAGCCTGTGAAGACAATGGAGCAAGGCTGCAAAGCAGCAACATTTCCATGCATCCAGAGGTGCAATACAGGCAATTCAATTATATTGACCTACAACGACTGCTTTTTACAATGGGGACAAATGGCAGCTGGGATTTTGATCTACCTCAGGTGTAGGCAACCTTGGTCCTAGAGAGCCACTATTCTCTGCTCCAACACACCTGATTTGAATCAGTGTGTCATTAACAGGCTTCTGCAGAACACAAAGAGGTAATTTAACCACTGAATCAGGTGTGTTGGAGCAGGGAAACAAGTAAAACATGCAGGATAGTGACTCTCCAGGACCAGGGTTGTCTACCCCTGATCTACCTTTTTCAGAAGCCTTAAACAATTTTGAAAGGGTAAATTGCAGGTAAGATGGAGTACTGGCCCTAGTGCTCATGTGATGGCCACATCTAGGTGGCACTTTTTTCAAGGTTAACACATTTTGGTCCTTAGCTTCTAAAATGAAATTCATAACTCTTAGTATTTTTTATTTCAAAGATTTATTTGCTGAGGAGCAGGAAAAAATGTAGGCTCACAATAGACCAAGAGAGTCATCTGTGAATTATTTCAGATTTCTTTGACAAACTCTTCATTTTTTTTAAATTGTCAGTATTGGCAATTGTGTTAAACTGGGTTTTGATGGCCTTCCATCTGCCGTAAAGATTTCTGTTGGCTATAAACGTTTGCGCTTCATTAAAACCTAGGGGACACTAAAAAAGCAACAAAATCTATCAATCAATGGCCCTTAGTTCCTAAATTTTAACTCTTATACAACTCATAAGTATATAAAAATAGCCAGCTCACCCTATTTTTCTATGAGTGGTTCTACTTCACTTCAAACTTGGGCCTGGGAGCTTGAGGGTCCTCTTCAGTATCTTAGCTGTTCCAGGACTGCACTTTTCTGGACAGAGATCTCTGAGGTTGTTCCTGGGATCTGTTGGAGCCTCTCTTCCAGTTTGGGGGTCACAGCACCGAGTGCTCTGATGACCACTGGTACCACTGAGGCCTTGACTTTCCACAACTTCTCTATTTCTTCTTTCAGCTCTTGGTATTTCTTCAGCTTCTTATGCTCCTTTTTATGTAGCTTGTTGACCACCTTAGTGTCAGGTCAGCGGTGTTTGACTGTTAGCAAAATATTCCATGAATCATAGGACAGATTTGAATGACATGCTCACATAGTAATCAAAGAGTGTACATTTACATTTGGTTAATTTTTCAAGTTAACCAAATTCAAGTTGGATACCACAGCCTACTGGCCTTAGAAAACACAAATAATTGCCATAACTCAGTCAATTTTGCAAAAACTGAGTGAAAAATCTGGTGTAGTTGAACATTAACACCAACACATAATTTGAGCACTTTATTCAGTATATTTGCTTGATGGACAAAAACAAAATCTCAACATTCCAGTATACTCATTACATTTCAACAAGTAAAAAAATAATTGCATTTGCTTTTTATATTTTGCATCATACACGTGTTTGCAGCGCATTTAGCTGTTTGCTGTGCGTTTTGCTGTTTGCAGTGTATTGAGTTTTTTGGTGCGTGTTTGCACCTGTCGGCCACTGTACTTTTCAGATTGAAAACATTTCAGGACAGCAGAGGTTCACTATTGTTTTGGCTTGGCGTGTACTAGCTTTTAGCTCATCAGTCTGTTCACAATTAGACTTTACTGAAACTGAGATCATTCAAAAAGCTATCTACAACAGGTAATATAGTAAATGGTTATAGGTTTTTAACAGAACCCCACTTCTAAAGATTTAATCTTGTGCTTTAAGTTGTTCTTATTCTACCACTTTTATTTTAGGTCTGAAAGGAAGTGCACACTTCTTAGAGAACATATTTTCTGTGCAAACATTATAAATTTTATGTGATGGGCCGCTGTGAATGTGAGTGAAGTCAGGTGGCATCATGTGAGAAGCCCACAGGCTGGACAGACTGGGAGGAATGCTGTTTCTGTCTTAACAGACTGCCTGGCTTTGTACAAAAACCTGACTGTGGAGCTTGAGTAACTAAAAATGTTTAATCAGTAGATAATGGATTTGGTTGTAAAAATGAGAAAGCAAGTATTCCAAAAAAGCCTATTTTCCAAAAAATCTTTTTTAATGTTAACTAAGTACTGATATAAATCAAAATAATCATATTTTGAGAAAATTGTGACTCAAAGGTAAAGTTTATTGAACTGACCTTTGTGGGCCTTGGCACAGACATTGTGCAGCCGTGTGGTATTCAGGCAGTAGGATTCTAATCTAAATCTGCAGTCATGAGTAGCATAGAAACAGATTTATAAAAGATAGTCACCCTCTTGCATGACTCCCTCTATAGACTTGTTAAAGAGAGAGAGAGATAAGTACAGAGACCAGAAAGGCGTATTGTAACAGATCAAACACAAGCTTCTGTCAGACTTTAAAGGTTTAGATTTCAATTTTGGTTTTGGATTTTTTTTTTTCTTCTATTTTTCCAGTTTTGTCATCTTGAATTCCTGGGACTCCAGCGGAACTGGTTGAATTGAGACACAAAACTGTCATGAAGCAAATGATTGATGACTATTACTTTATTGTTCAACTAAATTCGATCTCCTTGTGGATTTAAAGCTCTCGAGTGTGGTGCTTTCAAATGAGACAACAATAGTTTTATTTATTGAATAAATGAGCAGTTTAGGAACAGGGGTTGTAAACGGAGCTGACCGGCCCACTATGGGTTGGGTTTGACACCACATATTTGACGTGCTCTCTGCAGCTGCACCACGTAATTAAGACATTCGGAAAATTAATTTTAACATGTGCCCATGAAATGACAAATTCAGATAAGTTGCAGCAATTTGTTTATCTATATCAAAATAATACTTAAGTGTTGTCTGTCACAAATTTGATGGGGTTTGATGTCCCACTTTTTTAGAAAAAATCTCAAAAAAGTAAAATTCTAAGATAATTAAGCCATACAGGTTATCACAGTTATTTAATCAATGTTTACAGAGACAATCAATTAGTTTTTTCCCGTTCATAGGGATGGTATGTTTTTATTGATCAATAATTTTGACTATGTGTAATGGTGACCCCATTTCATGAAGTGACCCACTTACAAGTATGTAGCCAGTAGTTCTGCAACATAAAGTTTAAAGAGTGCAGTTTCATTTTGAGTTGGGCTGACACCAACAGTTATTGCTGAAGTTTTAAGCAAACATTTGGCACAATGTGAAGCGTTTAGGGATTATAACCAGCCACTACCAGGAAAAAAAATAGTTTGTCTTAAAATTGGCAGAATTATAGCCATTTTTGTATTTCCTAATGTCCAATACGTGTTGCAGCCATCTTGAATGAGGTTGATTCCAAAGGTTGCGCATCAGATGATTACTTTCTAAAAGTTTCCTTCAAATCTGTCCATAAGTCATGAGGTATTTTGCTAACAGACAGTGTTGACTTCAATAGCTAATGACAAAGTTTTCAAGAGATCTCATGCCATTTATTTGCACTTGGACTATAAGTTGGAGATGACTCTCTGCTACTACCACACCACAGGAAAGACATTTTGTGATTAAGGAGAGTTTTAAACATAAAGAGTTTAAAAGCTGCAAACACAACACATTACAGTATTTAGAGAAGAAAGCTCATGAAGAAAGTGATGGGGCTCAAAGGTCAGAGGTCAGCTGTGTTCAACCATGAGCCATGTGTCTGCTTCTGTGTCTATTATTTAACCATCAACATGTGTGTGTGTGTGAGTTTGAAGTTCAGGAGCCATGACTCTGAGTGTATCATTAAAGTTATCTCCTGGCTCTTTCAGGTATATCATTACTGCGGTCCAAGTCATAACAAATCTGACCATACCAATGCGCTGCCTATGCACTGAGGAATGTATAGTGTCTGCCCTGTGAGTGCGTGTCAGAGGGTTCAGGAGGGTTAGCAGGCATGCTGCATGAGCGTATGCAGTGTTTTTGCTTGACTGATTAAACACATGTACATTACTGTATGTGATGTGCATATGTTTATTTTTATATTTAAGGAGTCTTTTCAGTTTTAGATAAAAAATGGCATGTAATGTTGAGAAGAAATTGTGTTTTATCTTAGGTCAAGTGTCCAGGTAAATTTTATGGTAAAGCTTCAGGTGTGGCATTTAGTCTGAATAAAAGGCTAAAAAGTGAATTATGTTAGGAAGAGTACTGGCAAAGGCTGAGTGAGATTTTTAAGAACTATTCAGAGGGTTTGCTGCTTCATCTTCCCAGTGTGTTTGTGTTCGGTGAAGAACCCCACCAAAGTCCTCCACAAAACTGAGTGTCAACCGGCCGCCCTTCGTGGTAGGATTTACAGAGAGAATGATGATCCATGCAGAGTCAGGTGGAAGTCAGAACAAGTTTTATTCTGGTGCCGTACCATCCAGCCTACCAGCATCAGGCAACAACAAAAAGAACCCCTCACAAGACATAATTACAGCCTTAAATAGTCACAGCTGATAGTGGACTAAACCATTCCTCACAGGGACATTTACCAATTTACTACTTCCATCTGTAAAAT
>NC_051435.1:23298320-23313034 GCF_001649575.2 Kryptolebias marmoratus | reverse complement strand
CTGTGGAGAGCCTGGAACAAAAGGCTACATGCTAATTATTAAAATTCTCAATAAATATTTAATAAATAGTTAAAACTTCTTGTGTGCAAATGGTTCTTTATGTGCAAATTCATGCTTAAAGTGCAGTGCTAAACAAGGTGCTTGTTAAAGTGCTAGTTAAAGTGCAAAGGTGCTCTTAAAGTGCTATACAGTTTATATTTATTAAAAAATAGTCCCAGTAATGAAGACCTCTTCATTACACTGAGAGACAAAAATATCACCTCATTTTTTTTTTAAGTGAGACATTCAGATCTTAGAGCTAAAGCTCGGGAAGGGGAGAATGCATTTGATGTTTTATTTTTTGCATCAATCTCCAAATGGACATGAATTGTCAGGATATCTTTGGTCTTTTTTTATGTAAAAATGACTCAAGGTAAAGCCTTCAGAATGCTTGTGTTGGCAGCTGGACATATTAAACGTGTCTTTCCAGGCATTTGTGCAAGGTGAGCAACTGAAAAACATGTTTCTGTGTGGACACAGCTTGAGCTGGTGTCTCAGGGTGCAAACTGGAGAGTCTAAAGAGAGGAAAAAAAATGAACGTCTCAGACCTAAGTTGTATTTTAAAGTTGTAATGCTGGACCTACCGAGGACCTGACTCCCTGAAGACTTGAAACTTGAGGGGAGCAAAAACATTCAAGTGTTAAACTCTGACCTTAAAAAATGCAAACAATAATAAATATAAAAGCATCAGGCGAGCATGCCTTGCAGCTGACTTTCATTTTGCTCTTGAAGACTTGACAAAGATCTGCTAATACAAATTGCCTTGACTGACCTGATCTGGCACGATATTTGCTTTGGTGAGGGTTCAGATTTGCTTTTAAAAATGTTAGACTTAAATATTTTGAGGCTTGACTTGCTTTTCACAACACTAAAGACTTGGCATAACCATTTCTTTTAAGAAACCTGACAAACCGTAGGTGGCATGTTTTGACTTAGACTTCCCTTTTGGGACTAGGGAACTCTTTAAACCTGACTTTCATTTGTTTTTACCCGTGTGAGACTTGACTTTTCTTGAAAACCTAAAGCTTTGTTGTTCTCTCTCTGTGGCTGGTTGGAGTTTAGCCACTTTGATCAAACTAGAACCTGTCAGCTGTACAACCTTCTGTGTTGAATTTGAGATAATATCCATTTCATGACTTTTCTTTAGGATTCCCTGTGTCATGGGTGGCCTCAATGAAGCCTCCTTACATGTCATCTTCAGAGCTTTGCTTCTCCAGAGACAGCAAGAGCAAAGTCCTTGATGGCAGACTGCATTACTTCCACTTGGCTTCAGACAGTTTTCGTCACACGGCAGGTTGTGAAGTCCAAGACATCAGGGTGGTGGTAGGGGGTATTATGTTGGCTGTAAGAGGGAGGATTATCTCCCATTGATTCAGCATTCCCAAGGCGGAGAGTATGCAGAGGAAGAGGAGGAGGCACTGGGGGTGATAAGGATAAGAGTGAAATAAGGAGTGCGATGGAGAGGCAGAAAGATGTTGGGTTGTTGGAGAAGGAGGAAAAAAAGGGGGATAAGGTTTGATTAGATGACATTTGACAGGTCTTGGCCTCCCTTTTGAAAACTTTTACAACGTCAGTGTAAGAGGTGGCTCCCTCTGCTGCCACATCCTTAAATAAACTGAAAACTGCCCAACTAAAGATATAACTAAACTGGATATAATCATAAACAAGCAGATGCATTTTGCCAAAATTAGCCTATAGCTAATTTCCATCTGGAGTGCCTAGGTAGATACAAAATATGATCACTACTACCAAGTATACACTCACCAGCCACTTTATTAGGTACATGATGCTACTACCAGGTTGGACTTCTTTTGCCTTCTGAACTGCCTTAGTTTACTGTGGCAGCAACATTCTTCTGAGATTTTGACCCATGTTGATATGATAGCATCCCACAATTGCTGCAGATTTGTTAGCTGCACGTTCATGATGCATATCTCCCTAGAAGGGGTTGTGTGTAAAAATCCCAGTAGATCAACAGTTTCTGAAATACTCAGGCTAGGCCGTCAGGCATCAACAGGCATGCCACGTTCAAAGTCCCTTAAATCCCCTTTCTTCCCTATTTTGAGGCTCATTTTGAAATTCAGCAAGTCATCTTCACAATGTCTAGATGCATAAATGGACTGAGTTCCTGCCCTGTGATTGGCTGATTAGCCAGTTGTGGTTAACAAGCAGTTGAACAGATGTACCTATTAAAATGGCCAGTAAGTGTAAATATGGGGTTAAGAAAATAACAATGCACAAAAAATAAATACATATCATGGCTACTGAACATACAAATACAAAATTAAAAAAGTTAAAGTTTCATATACTGTAATAAAGAACAAAATAAAAAAAAATGAATAAAAACCTCCAGTGATGAACTGCTTATTGAATGTGTCAGGCAGCCGAATGAAGAAGCTGAGGAACAATAGGGACCATTATAGAAAGGTAGGCTCCACCATGAAGTAGTTGATATCAAGAAATTCTACCAGAGAGGACTTCCAGATCCAGACTGGCAAACAGGTGATGGACATTGTGGTGGTAGACAAACTACGGAAGAAGGCAGTGGTGATAAATGTAGCAGTCCAAATAGACCTCAACAAAGAAGGAACATAAGAAGCTTAAGAAATACCAAGACCTGAAAGAGGAAATGTAGAGGTTATGGAGAGTCAAGGCCTCAGTGGTACCAGTGGTCATCCGTGCACTCGATGCTGTGACCCCCAAACTGGACGAGTGGCTCCAACAGATCCCAGGAACAACCTCAGAGATCTCTGTCCAGAAGAGCGCAGTCCTGGAACAGCTAAGACACTGCAGGCCTCTGGGAAAAGATTCAAACTTGATGTGGAAGTACAACTAAAGGTGTGTACAAGTTTGTTTGTTTGTTTTACTTCTGCCAATGGAGTTGTGTTTGAGGACTCTGTGCACAAAATAAGAAGTTTAATGACAAAAAATAAAAAGCTGGCATTGCAGCAGGCAAATACAAAAAGGAAACTGAAAATCATAAGGAGCACATAGGGAAGTGGCAAAACAAAGACACATGATGACTAGCAGGTAGCAAACAGTATGACAGACTGCAGATCGAAAGAAAACCAGCAGTTAAAAGAGACGTGGAGTGATGAGGCAAGTGGTGACAGCTGAAACTAATGAATACGAGGCAAAGGTGTGAGATGAGCAGCAAGACTTACTGAGGTAAGTGAAAGATAACACAGGGAGACACTGGGAAACAAACTAAACACTAGTTAAAAAATAGAAGAACAAGGAATCACAGAAACACAACACAATAACAAAAGACATAAAACAAAAAAGCAAACAAGAATTACAAGAAACATGAGTCATGACAGTCTCATGTGACTCTCTAGCAGTAAAGAGTTGTAAAAATCACTTGGATGCTGTTAAGGAAAAACTGATAAAGGAGTGCCTCTCACTGGTTTGTAATAACACCATCAAACAATGCTGAGACAAACTTCTTCAAGCTTCTCCAGATCATATCTAGAACAATAAATGGCTTATTGCATTGTTGTTACACTATATGAGGAAATTTGAACCCATATGCATGCACAGAGGAATAGTTCTGTGTGCATCAGTTTGGCAATTAGTTTCACTTTTCAGTTTGAATTCATAATCTAGGACAAAATTTACATGCTGTTTGTTTTGATTTGTCCACACATAGCTTTATTTCACTTGTGTAGAACCACATGCATACAAAAACAGAAAGTATATAAGCACTGACATGAAAGACGTGGACCAGCTCTTCCTGTGATGACAACAGACAAAAACAGAACAAAAGAAGAAGAAAAAGAGAACGGAGAAAGTGATTCATCAGTAGGCCTTAACGCTATATGAGATGGTAAATTTCCAGATAGGTTATAGAGGAACAAATGACATAAAATAAAGGAACTTCGAATCATGATATATTTTATTACACAGAGGAAAGTGCGGTGAGTTGCAGCAGGGAAATTACTTTTTATAGCAGTGTGGAATTTAGGTCAGCTTCAGGTTGTAAGATTTTAAAAACATCTGAGCAATTTTCAACTTCCCCAGGAGAGGCAGTAACCTTCCTTTTAACTAGAAATATTCCTAGATTACATCTCTGATTAACATGTTTTCTCCCCTTGAAAGTAATTCAGAACACAAATATAAAAAGGGTTTACTAAAAGTCAGAACTCTAAGCATCTAGAAACTTCAGCATATTTCAGTCTGAAGTTGAGCATCGCATGTTCTCTGCAGCTTCCTGTTTTAGAGCTGTCTCATGCTGATTTGATAAAACCAGACGCACCACAATTCGTCAATGAGCCAATCATGTACAGCAGATACTTCTCTACGAAACAGATAACTTCTCCATTCTTATCAATCTTGCTGTGCTGATGGGACTCATGGCTGTAGAGACAGAGATCAGTGGCAGATATAGGCTGTGGTAGATGGTTAAAGCCTGCTGCTGCAGATAAATCTTGTGGTTAATTGTTTTACTGAGAGAAAGGAGTCCAAAAAAAACCCAGATAGCATATGCAAAGAGATGTGCTGCAAATCTGCAAAAAACATAACAAAAGGGAATCATGAAAACCATATCTACCATCTATGTTTGTCCACTGGAAGATGTCTGTAAGCAGTTTGTTGCACTTCCAATCTAAGTGTGTCATGAAAATGTTGATTTTGGACAATATGATCTAAAACTAATATGCTATTACAGTGTTTGCTTTGAATTTTTTTCTTATTCACTGGACTAATAATAATTGTAACCCAATAAGGCATAAATGACACAAGTATGATAATTTAAATTGAGAGTTTATTTTTTGCATGCAAAATGGGCAGAATTTAAATGAAGTTATATGCAGCAAACTTTATTTTTTGTTAGTTTTGGGACCTAGTTTTCAAGGAAAGTTTAACAAAGACAGGTCAAAGTAACATTGATGAACCTGTGATAGAAAATCACAAAGGAGAATTACAGTGCTCTTTTTTGCTTGAATATGTATAAACACATTTAACAAGAATGTGAAATTACAAAATAACAGTCTCAATAATGCAACCAGACAAACTAAACTTTGGGTCAAGTGTCTTGAAGAGACTTTTAAAGTCGACTTTTCCACAAGGCGTATTTACCTGTGATGTATTTTGTTACAGCAGATGTCTTTTCTCTCCCTGTTTACAAATGAAATAGCTGTTCAGTATCATACTCTATTCATCTAAACCTCTTATACCATAATATCTGCATGCATGCTTCTTGGTAATCTAAGCATTTTCAATAAATGAGCCAATGAGCAAAAAAAAAAAAAAAAAGATAATGTTGATAAAGCTGCAAGCCAGTCATTGAGGCTCTAATTTAGATGACGCACAAAGTTTAGCCTATACAGTATTTTTAAGCAGATAAGGTTTACAGATGTGAAGACGGAGCAAGATAAGATTTATTTATTTATTTACAGAGTATTTATTTACTTGTTAATGTAGAAAGATATGAAGAGTTGTTTGGAAAAAAACAAAACAAACAATAAAGCAGAGAAACAGAAAGTTGAAAGAAAGAGATGATGAAAACAGAGCACAACAACTTGCTCGCAGCTAATTTTAGCCCAGGGCTCATTAAGAGACACTACTATTTCTCATCCAAAGTAGATGGAGTCCTGCTATGGCAACAAAAGCTTTAATGACTTCTCTGAATGCTTACATTTGATTTCAGGTGTGTGTGTGTGTCCTCGCCCCTTTGTCTCTTTGCCAATAAATAAAACACAACAGTTCATAAATTTGATCTTTATGGGTGCCTTAAATTAAATATTTTGTCTTTTTTTGTGTGTTCCTGACTCACAAACTGACACAGGCATGTTGGTGATTTGACACACTTGTTTAAGCAAGAGGAACAAAAGACTGTTGTAGAAAAGACCACATGATTCACCACTGAATCACCACATGATTGTATGGCTCTTGCAGGGTCTAATCAGTAGCAAAACAGATTTTGAGCATCTGTCTAATTCTCAAAGCAAAGAAGGATGGGCGCTACAACCAGACATCATCTCTCTGAGCTGGTGCAGTTTGGAAACATTTAATTGAGGTTTATGCATTTACTTAAAGAAGAAACTCTTCATAGTTATTTAAAATTTTATGATAGCTAAAAGTGACTGATTTGTGAAACACAGTTATCATGAAATCTCTTCTAGTGATGAGTGTCAGACTTTGTTACATCTACTAAATGAATGTAGCCGCATAAATGGTATGTTGCCACTTTGAGACGGCCAATTTGTGTGTCTGTATAAAAGCAATCCTCCACCCTTCAGGAGTCGTCTTGCGCCATGACGTTTGCTTGTTCCTGGTGTTGTGGCTATTAACTGTCCTCTGCCCGTCCTCTGCTGCATGTGAGGGTTATCAGGACCGATCCGTCCTTTGTGCTTTGTATGGCTAAAAGCTGAACAGCTTGATCTATTTGTCGACCAGCTCAGACGGCAGTGCCATAAACCTAACAGTTTAAAGCTACCTGAGTGCTTCTGTCGGCTTTTCACTCGGCTGTGACTCGCTGCTGTTTTGCCCACCTGAAGATTAATTTAGGGCTAACTTGGACCTTACCCTCTGGGCTGAGGGTCTGACTGCACCATTTTAGTTGAATTGACTGAATTACTGTATTTTTATTATGACACCACTGGTATATTCAAGCCGAGGCTCCGTGTGGCGGTGGTGGCCCTTGGTGGTGGTTGTGTTGTGTGTATTTTGTTGGAGCACTCTTTTTGTGTGTGTTTTTGTTTGCTGTGTTTTTGCAGTGTTTAGGGTGGTCCCTTCCTTTCTTCACAGTCCCCCCCTCACTGGTAAGCCTCGGTTCTCCTTGAAATTACCACTGTCTGCTTGCTTATATTGTGCTGAACACTTGTTTTATCTTTGCCTTTTTGTAATATTGGATTTGAACTATTTTTATCTTGCTAATTTGCAACAGTGGGTTTTTAAAAAATAAATCTTTTTATTATTGAAAGGGTTGGCACATAAATACATTTTTGTGAACATTTCAAATCTCCTCTCCTCTTTTGTTTTATTTGCAGTAGAACGAACCCGTGACCTTTTGTCTATTAGAACTCCAGGTGGTGTTGTTGGTTTCTATTTCCCAGTATAAACTGACCTTAGATCTAATATTGTGAACCATTATGGTTTCACCAGTTTAAAGAACACCCCTCCCACTTCAGGCTACTTCAGAGAGAGAGTGTGCAGCAAGCACCTCCTGGTTTGGGATTAAAACCAAATACCTTTTTTTTTTAAAGTATTTACTGTGTTTAGTGAAAATAGGATATTGCAATGATGGTTAAGAAAACACTAACTGTCACATTGATTTAGAAATACCATACTGAAGATGATTATTCTCTGTTATAGTGAGATGTGTTTGCCCTGGTATATCATTAGCAGTAAATGGTCCTTTTTAACTTCTTCGTGTTTTTGAAAGAAGGCGACACGGCAGGGCAATGGTTAGTTCCCTCTCAGCTCGGGCCCTTTCTGGGTGGAGTTTGCACGTTCTCCTTGTGCATGCCTGGGTTTACTCCAGGTACTCCAGTTTCCTCCCACAGACCAAACAAATGCATGTTAGGTTAATTGGTAACTCTAAATTGTCCCTAAGTGTGAGTGAGACCATAAATGATTGTTTGTCCCATTTGTCTCTATATGGCCCTGTGATGGACTGGAGACCTGTCCAGGGTGTCCCCCACCTCACATAGTCACTGCTGGAGATGCGCAGCAGCTCCCCATGACCCAAAAAGGAGAAGCTGGTAAAAAAAATGCATGATTGTTTTTGAAAGTGCTTTACATTGTGTCTCATTCACCCATTTAAACACTCATACAGTGTTTCTTACAATGTATATTTTAAACACTGTTTAAAGCACTTTTATATTCTCACTCACACAGCAATCAGCTTATGGGGGGCAGTGGAGGGTTCGATTTCTTACCTAAGGACACTTTGGCATGTTGCAGAGGCAGGGGCTTGAACCCTCAACTCTCTCCCTGCCACAGAGCTAAAGCCACGCTGTTCACGATTCACTTTTTGAATCTGACACTGAGAAGCAGCAGCTGTCAGGGGCAAAGGATGTGCCAAAGTTGGAGCAAAAACCAGATGCTGTCCATTTTTAGTGAATCAGAGCCTCAGTTTTCCTCTTTTCTGAAAAATGCAGCCCATAGAGTAAGACCCCTTGGTAATTTAATGGTGATGCAAAGCAGGTGATACTGATGCAGAACTGGTGCAGAAGGAAGAAGTTTTCCAAAAACATTTCCAACTCAGGACAAATAGATGTTTATTTCTTGTGTTCAGTGTGCTGGAACAACTTTAGGCTAAATAGTTGTGGCCAAATAACAAAACCAAAGCATGGCTGTAATTACCTGAATTTAATGATTTGTGTCTACTGGTGCCAGAAAGCACACACATCTAGACAAAAACCCAGAATTCAATGAGTATTTAGTGGCAATAAGACATCAGCACAGCACTTATCAACACAAGTCAGCTGTGTGTTTGTTGAGACAGAAAAGGAATTTAAGGTCAATCAGCTTCTTGTAAAAATGATGGCTAGATTTCTTCTTTTTATACGTGGGTGAAATAACACAATATGACTGAATCTTTTTCCTATTCTCTGTTATAAACACCTTCCACCTGGAGTTTTTTTTTTTCCTGGCAAATGATTCATTCTTGTGCCAAAGAAGTGGAACAGTTTACATCATGTTTATCATTGCAGCTGAACGACACAGAGACTGATAACACAGTTGAATGGAGAGAGTAAATAACAACAAATACCCCTCATTTACTTTCTATAAGAACTAACAAGAGGACAAAGTGCTAAATCCCCCCCCAAATAGACCCCCACTATGATAAAATATATCTTTTAAAAATCTTTTAAGAGATATCAAGACATTTACGGGGAGGAAAACCTTATTTCAGGCCGTTCACAATAAGCTGAGATGAACTGTAAATGATGTAACTTCCTCAGAAAAATCTGTTTCAGACATGCTGGATGTGAAAAGGCATTAATCAGACTTTTCAAAGGTAAGTAATAAATGTCTTCACAGACAATAAAAAATTGTTTATAAACTCAAACGATCTGTGTTTAATTTGCCAGAGAGGGTGCATTTTATTTTTTAAACCTTTGTGGTTTATTAAATTACTGTAAATGCTAATATTATTTGATTAAATAAAGCTGTAATATAGTCATTCCAGCTGTGTTAAAACTTGAAACTGCACACTGTAATGTTTTCAAACTGAATTTGTAGTAATTTAGTGTTTTCAGTGACTGTATCAAAGGCCCGTTTCTTATTCTAGTAAGTAAACATTTATTCCAGTTTTGGCAATATATTACTGTATATTTATAATCTGTAAACTGGATTTTAATCTATGGAGTACCTAATGTACTATAAATCAGAATAAAAATATGTAACTGCAGTCCAACTGTTGCAAACCTTTGGGTGAAAACTAGGAGTTCATTTTGGGTCTCTAAGCTTTAATGGATTGTCCATATCCTTTGTGAAGAAAAACAGCATTTAGATCTGACTGGATTGATGAGCTTACAGCTAGTCAGAGCAGAGCCAAAACTAAAGTGAAATGCTGCTATCTGAAAATGACTCCAATCTCAAAAATCCGATAGTGCTTCATGCAAATACGGTACTATTTTATAAACCTTTACACCACTATCAATTTCACATTACATGGTTATACTAGCAGATATATTTTGATTTTCCTGCCTGACGTGCCCCCAGGCGGCACAGAAAGAGCTACAGCTAACTGCTACAGCTATTTGGTATATAAGGCCTAGGATTACTTGAAGGATTGTAAGTCGCCTGCCATGTTGTTCACGCCAGAGTCTTCAGCTAAGATCTTTTAATATTGAGAAATGACAGCGCTGGAGCCGTTTTGGTTCAACCTTGAAAATAATATAATGCACATTCTCATGCAATATCACAAAATCTTTGGAGATCTGCTTGGATAGTGTGTTGGGGATGACTCTCAACTACTTCCACATGAAATTGTAGCTCAATATTTGCAAATTTGACTGAGTTATAGTGACTTTTGTTTGCTGTGGTGGCCATGTTGAATTTAATTAACTTTTAAAAATTATTCAGTTGTAGATGTGCATCCAATGATTACTTTCTGAGAGTTTTTCTAAAATCAGCCAAGCAGTTCATGAGATATTTTGCTAACAGACAGTTATTTAAACTGTTCTTTCAATCTGAGACAATTAAAAAAACTACGTATCTATAATCAATTAGATCTAAATTATTCTCAACCTTTCCAAGGATTACCACTTCAGAAGATCTGAACTATCCATTTAAAATCTTGATTCAGCACTTTAAACACAGATTTCAAGCTAATGTGTAAGATTTAAGTTGGATGTGTTGGTTTATTGCTTCCAACATAACATTTATCCTTTGTAATCGATGTTTAAAGACTTCAGCACTTAAGCTGACACTGTAACTTTAAAGAGATGTTTATATATTTAAATACATTGCATGGTTTAGATTTAATCAAGTCCCAAAATGTTCATATTTTAAAGTCTCTGTGGGGTTTTTGGCATTGAGAATACATCTGAAATACCGACGCTCAAAACTCAAGAGTTACACTCAAAAAAAAGTCTCTGCAGTTTGGACTTTCAAACACCAACAATAACTCAGAGTGAGGGGAGGTTTTCAGGCATGTTTGTCATACCTAGAGTAAAACATTTTACATTTTCAAACATGCTCCCAGATGTTGACACAGCAGGATTGTTGTATTTCGAGGCACTGAGCCAGAAGTCCTATCTACACTTGGCTCTGAACAGCAGCTGCATGTTTCTCCTAAACTTTGTTTTGACAAGGCACATGACTGAATGAAAAAACAAAGATTTGAACGCTTCCTGGCTAAAACTATCAACAGGATTTCTCTCTGGAAGCAGAATGGAGGGAAAGCTGTGTGTGTGCTGGCATTTTTGTGACTGAGGGTGTGTAAGTCAGCACCTGATGACTGGGTTTGCGTTATGGCACACAGTTTGTGTATGTGTTTTTGAATTAAGGCGGGTTAACTGTGGCTAGAAAATGGAAAAAGTTCAACACTGCACTTCTGGCCTAGATTTTGGTTTATTTCTGGAGTTTGTGATGCCAAGACGTAACATCTACTCTCATTAGGAGGTACACACTCAACCACACACAAAAAGCCCTGCCTTTTAATAAAATCCAGACCGCGCCTTGGATCTTTTTACAGAGTAAAGTGAAGCCACAGGGAGACAAATTACAACTGAGCTTTGTCATCCAATCAGCTTTTCTCCTCCGGCTCCACAAGAGCTGTCAAACAACTCCTCGATGAGAGCGCTTTCAGCTGATTTCGCTTGTTTGCCAGTGTGGCTTTCCTTGGTTTTGATTTTTTTAATAGCTAAAGAACCCCAAAAATCAAATGAAAAAAAGGAAGGTTTATTTATTATAATTTAAATTTTGAAAAAAAAAAAACCTCTTGAGCGTCTGCTGTTTTAGTTATAATGTCAGTCATTAATGTCAGTCATCCTTCAGCACACGAAAGTAACAAAAAATATAAATGCAAGACTTTTGTTTGTGCTCCCATTTTTCGTGAGCTGAACTCAAAGATCTAAAACTTTCTCTCAAATATTGTTCAGAAATCTGTGTAAATTTGTGTTAGTGGGCTCTTCTCCTTTGCTGAGATAATCCGTCCCCCTCACAGGTGTGGCATATCAAGATGCTGATTAGACATCAGCGTCTGTTCATTGTAAAATATTTACTGTAAATTCTTTTATATTTTCTCCAAAAACTTTACCAGACTACTGTGCTTTCTCTTTGTCACTGGAATTCACAAAAAATATCCTCCAGATTATTAAACAGAGGTATTTGAATAAACCCAGCTAAAGATAATTCATGTTTCTTTTTTAGAAGTGAGATTATCTTTTTTTTTCAACATTTTATCTTTATTTCAAACCGTAAAACATAAAAGTGCACCATGTTATATAAAATTCTGTTTCATACAAGAATTTAATTTATTCCTCCTGTGGCCTTCGAGTCAAATTGAGTTAGTTATAAGGGCTTCTCTACCTCTCTTCATCTCTCTCTCTTTTGAGGGCTTCAGGAGGATTATCACTATTATTGATAATATTATCACTTCTGTCAGCCCGCCCAAGGGCAGCTGTAGCTACAATGTAGCATAACGCCATCAGTGTGTGAATGGGTAAATGACTGTTTGTAGTATAAAGCGCTTTGGGGTCCTTGGACCAGACAGGGGCAGTAAAAGGCAAAAATACAATAAGTGGTATGACTAAAAACAGCTGCAAAAACATATTACAGTTAGTTATGTTAATTAGTAATGGTCAGTACGTATATACAGGCAACAGCTTCCCTGTCTGGAAGATTTAGACATTTACTCGTGCAGAGAACTCCAGGATTGTTGTTTTTGTTCACATGAGAGCCAAACTCAGCCTATACTACTGGTGTCCAATCCTGGTCCTGCAGGACCACTATCCTGCATGTTTTAGTTGTTTCTCTGCTCCTCAGCAGGTCTTCAAGTTCTGCAGAAGCCTGTTAATCACTCATCTATTCAAATCAGGTGTGTCAAAGCAGAGAAACATCTAAAACATGCAAGATAGTGGCCCTCCAGGGCCAGGACTGACACCACTGGCCTACACTGTTGTCCACTCACCTCTGACCCTTTGAAATGTTTGTTTATAGGAGGGAAAACTGTTTTTTTTCTTTTGAGTTATTCTTGTAGACTTTCTTAAGGTGAGCTGATATGTCACACAAATATGTAATCTAAAAAGTAAAACATAACTCTCGACTAACTAGATTTTCCATAACAATTGCAGGATCAACTAATCTTGACCTTTGGCAGAATACAGGTTTTGACCTCTTCACCTTTAACCTCTGTGATGCTGATAAGGCTCAGCTGGTAGCGATAAATGCTCACACACAGCTCCTTTGAATGTGAGCGCTGACTGACGTGATAACCACGTAACACACACACAACCATTGTCCACAAATCCACAAAAAAAACTCTGCTAGTGGGACTTTAAGACCAGACGCACACGTACACAGTGAGTGATAACAGGATGAAGCAGTTAAAGTACGTAAACACACTCACCTCCTCCTCTTAAAGTTCGTGATTGATTAGCTTTTGCTTTCATGGCTGCCTGTTTGGCTGCTCCTGCAGAGAGCAACAGGAAGATATTCTCTTGCTGTGCTTTTTGGACTCATTATTAATATGATGATTGTAACACAAGCCAATATTGGTCAGGGTCTTTTTGAGAAAATTATCTTTCAAACAGAAAAATGTCCACAAGTTAGGATTAAATCACTGCTATTGTTAAATCAGAATAAAAACATAACATACTTCTTAAGGTTTTCTTAATTACTGAGTTTTTTCAGATTACAGTCATAAGTAGAATTGCTCCATTTTCCTCTTTTTTTTTTGGCATTTTGATGGTTAATGTTGACCTATTTTTAAACTGCAGTTTGAATACCTTTAGAGAAAAGAATAGATTGACTAGGCTTGTGAAAACAAACTGTTTAGGTTGCCTGATGTTGCCTGGAAACAACAACAAAATGTAAAATATTTAAAATATCTCAAAGTCAAGTCCAATCCAACAAAAGCTGCGGTGTTGTCCGATACAGTATTATGCTCACAGTCAACAGGAGCTTGGTTTGGATGCACAGGGAAGTGCTCTGCAGCTGCATATAGTCTTCTGCAGCAGTAACACATGGAAGCTACAGCAGGAACTTCTCCAACACTTGCCTATCAACACAGAGCACATATCATGTGAGGGAGCTGGCGACAAGGAATCATAACCCAATGTTCCACTATAACACTGCTTTTCAATTCCTACTCATTATTTTAGTTTTACTTCTTTTAGTTTTTCAGTCTTCATTCTTATTTATTAAAACTAAGGTTAGTCATTAAAAATGATTGGTAACTGCTAAAAAACTAGATTTGGTGTAAAAATGCTCAATGACTTAAGTTTATTGCAGAAACCTTCAGAGCCTTTTCCCACATGTCCATAGTAACGCATTCTGTGACTATCACTCCCAAAACAATGCTTCAGGGCCCTGTTCGGTGAAAATGGATGCATCCGACTCTTGACCAGACATAAAAGTTGGGACGTGTTTGAAGAGAAACAGCCTCTGTCATCAAAGGTGACACTGGTTACAAAGAAAAATGTTTTTTTTTTTTTACACAAACCTGAGATGAAAATACTTCTGAAGTCCTTTAAATCAATCCACTGGAATTTTCCAACATTTTGTATTACAACCACCTGGAATGATGTCAAGTGAACCTTTGGAACGTGTAGGAAAATTATGAACAATCAGTATCTTACGTTGTAGACAACTCTTTGAACATTCTCACTTTAGATAAAAAGAGATCAAGTCTGACCATACTGATGTGCAGCTTGTCCAAGTTTGAAGTACATTACTGTCATCATTAAACAACTCTAATCTCAAAGATTTTTTCAGTGATTCCTATAAATATTGTTTTAGAAACCTTTAAATTGTCATTGATTTAGTATAACACAGTTATTTACATGAAATTCTGGGGTTATTTGTTAGTGTAAGAAGCAGGATAACCAGTGCAACCTGGGATACTTCCAGCAGGAATATTACAGGTGCTGGTCATAAAATTAGAATATCATGAAAAAGTAGATTGATTTCAGTAATTCCATTTAAAAAGTGAAACTTGTATATTATATTCATACATTACATACAAACTCATATATTTCAAATGTTTATTTCGTTTAATT